>NW_024099290.1:0-15814 GCF_016545835.1 Crotalus tigris
CCCAGCCTGTGGGGAACCTGAGTATATGCATACATTTCGAATTTGAGGTCAGTTTCACATTTTGAGTTTTCATGCTTAATTGGCTTATTTGCCAACAATTGTGATATTGGCCCAGGCCTTCCTTTTGAAGGAAAGGTCAGATACGGAAAACACATGTTTTTTCGGGTTACCCAACTTGTGGGGAACCTGAGTCTATGCATACATTTCGAATTTGAGATCAGTTTCACATTTTGAGTTTTCATACTTAATTGGACATTTGCCAACAATTGTGAGATTGGCCCAAGCCTAACTTTTGAAGGAAAGGTCAGATACGGAAAACACATTTTTTCGGGTTCCCCAACCTGTGGGGACCCTGAGTATATGCATACATTTCGAATTTGAGGTGAGTTTCACATTTTGAGTTTTCATGCTTAATTGGCCATTTGCCAACAATTCTGAGATTGGCCCAGGCTTACCTTTTGAAGGAAAGGTGGGATACATAAAACACATGTTTTTTCGTGTTCCCCAACCTGTGGGGAACCTGAGTATATGCATACATTTCTAATTTGAGGTCAGTTTCACATTTTGAGTTTTCATGCTTAATTGGCCATTTGCCAACAATTGTGAGATTGGCCCAGGATTACCTTTTGAAGGAAAGGTGTGATACATAAAACACATGTTTTTTCGGGTTACCCAACCTGTGGGGAACCTGAGTATATGCATACATTTCGAATTTGAGGTCAGTTTCACATTTTGAGTTTTCATGCTTAATTGGCTTTGCCACAATTGTGATATTAGCCAGGCTTACCTTTTGAATGAAAGCTGGGTATGGACAACATGTTTTTTCTTCAGGGTTCCCCAGCCTGTGGGGAACTGAGTATATGCCATACATTTCGAATTTGATCAGTTTCCATTTTGAGTTTTCATGCTTAATTGGCTTATTTTGCCACATTGTGATATTGGGCCAGGCCTTCCTTTTTGACGGAAAGGTCAGATACGGAAAACAGCATGTTTTTTCGGGTTACCCAACTTGTGGGGAACCTGAGTATATGCATACATTTCGAATTTGAGATCAGTTTCACATTTTGAGTTTTCATACTTAATTGTACATTTGCCAACAATTGTGAGATTGGCCCAAGCCTAACTTTTGAAGGAAAGGTCAGATACGGAAAACACGTTTTTTCAGGTTCCCCAACCTGTGGGGAACCTGAGTATATGCATACATTTCGAATTTGAGGTGAGTTTCACATTTTGAGTTTTCATGCTTAATTGGCTTATTTGCCACAATTGTGATATTGGCCCAGGCTTACCTTTTGAAGGAAAGGTCAGATACGGAAAACACGTTTTTTCTGGTTCCCCAACCTGTGGGGAACCTGAGTATATGCATACATTTCGAATTTGAGGTCAGTTTCACATTTTGAGTTTTCATCCTTAATTGGTGTATTTGCCAACAAATGCGATACAGGCCGAGGCCTAGCTTTTGAAGGAAAGGTCAGAGACGGAAAACACATGTTTTTTCGGGTTACCCAACCTGTGGGGAACCTGAGTGTATACATACATTTCTAATTTGAGGTCAGTTTCACATTTTGAGTTTTCATGCTTAATTGGCCATTTGCCAACAATTGTGAGATTGGTCCAGGCTTACCTTTTGAAGGAAAGGTGGGATACATAAAACACATGTTTTTTCGGGTTCCCCAACCTGTGGGGAACCTGAGTATATGCATACATTTCGAATTTGAGGTCAGTTTCACATTTTGTGTTTTCATGCTTAATTGGCCTTTTGCCAACAATTGGGAGATTGGCCCAGGCTTACCTTTTGAAGGAAAGGTGGGATACATAAAACACACGTTTTTTTGGGTTCCCCAACCTGTGGGAACCTGAGTATATGCATACATTTCGAATTTGAGGTCAGTTTCACATTTTGAGTTTTCATGCTTAATTGGCTTATTTGCCAACAATTGTGATATTGGCCCAGGCCTACCTTTTGAAGGAAAGGTCGTATACGGAAAACACATGTTTTTTCGGGTTCCCCAACCTGTGGGGAACCTGAGTATATGCATACATTTCGAATTTGAGGTCAGTTTCACATTTTGAGTTTTCATCCTTAATTGGTGTATTTGCCCACAATTTGTGAGATTGGCCCAGGCTTACCTTTTGAAGGGAAAGGTGGGATACATAAACACTGTTTTTTTTTTTCCGGGTTCCCCAACCTGTGGGGAACCTGAGTATATGCATACATTTCGAATTTTGAGGTCAGTTCACATTTTGCTTTTTCAATGCTTAATTGGCCATTTGCCAACAATTGTGATATTGGCCCAGGATTACCTTTTGAAGGAAAGGTGGGATACAGAAAACACATGTTTTTTTTGGGTTCCCCAACCTGTGGGAACCTGAGTATATGCATACATTTCGAATTTGAGGTGAGTTTCACATTTTGAGTTTTCATGCTTAATTGGCTTATTTGCCACAATTGTGATATTGGCCCAGGCTTACCTTTTGAAGGAAAGGTCAGATACGGAAAACACGTTTTTTCGGGTTCCCCAACCTGTGGGGAACATGAGTATATGCATACATTTCGAATTTGAGGTCAGTTTCACATTTTGAGTTTTCATGTTAAATTGGCCATTTGCCAACAAATGCGATATATGCCCAGGCCTAGCTTTTGAAGGAAAGGTCAGATACGGAAAACACATGTTTTTTCGGGTTCCCCAACCTGTAGGGAACCTGAGTATATGCCTACCTTTTAATTTGAGGTCAGTTTCACATTTTGAGTTTTCATACTTAATTGGCCATTTGCCAACAATTGTGATATTGGCCCAGGCTTACCTTTTGAAGGAAAGGATACAGAAAACACGTTTTTTCGGGTTCCCCATTCTTTTGGGAACCTGAGTATATGCATACATTTCGAATTTGAGGTCAGTTTCACATTTTGAGTTTTCATGCTTAATTGGCTTATTTGCCACAATTGTGATATTGGCCCAGGGCTACCTTTTGAAGGAAAGGTCAGATACGGAAAACACATGTTTTTTCGGGTTCCCCAACGTGTGGGGAACCTGAGTATATGCATACATTTGAATTTGAGGTCAGTTTCACATTTTCAGTTTTCATGCTTAATTGTCTTATTTGCCAACATATGTGATATTGCCCCAGGCCTTCCTTTTGAAGGAAAGGTCAGATAAGGAAAACACATGATTTTTCGGGTTACCCAACCTGTAGGGAACCTGAGTATATGCCTACATTTGAGTTTGAGGTCAGTTTCACATTTTGAGTTTTCATCCTTAATTGCCTTATTTGCCAACAATTGTGAGATTGGCCCAGGCTTACCTTTTGAAGGAAAGGTGGGATACATAAAACACATGTTTTTTCGGGTTCCCCAACCTGTGGGGAACCTGAGTATATGCATACATTTCGAATTTGAGGTCAGTTTCACATTTTGAGTTTTCATGCTTCATTGGCCTTTTGCCAACAATTGTGAGAATGGCCCAGGCTTACCTTTTGAAGGAAAGGTTGGATGCGGAAAACACATGTTTTTTTGGGTTCCCCATTCTTTGGGGAACCTGAGTATATGCATACATTTGGAATTTGAGGTCAGTTTCACATTTTGAGTTTTCATGCTTAATTGGCCATTTGCCAACAATTGTGAGATTGGCCCATTCTTACCTTTTGAAGGAAAGTTTGGATGCGGAAAAAACATGTTTTTTCGGGTTCCCCAACCTGTGGGGAACCTGAGTATATGCATACATTTCGAATTTGAGGTCAGTTTCACATTTTGAGTTTTCATGCTTAATTGGCTTATTTGCTAACAATTGTGATCTTGGCCCAGGCCTACCTTTTGAAGGAAAGGTCAGATACGGAAAACACATGTTTTTTCGGGTTCCCCAACCTGTGGGGAACCTGAGTGTATACATACATTTCTAATTTGAGGTCAGTTTCATATTTTGAGTTTTCATGCTTAATTGGCCATTTGCCAACAATTGTGAGATTGGCCCTGGCTTACCTTTTGAAGGAAAGGTGGGATACATAAAAAAACATGTTTTTTCGGGTTCCCCAACCTGTGGGGAACCTGAGTATATGCATACATTTCGAATTTGAGGTCAGTTTCACATTTTGAGTTTTCATCCTTAATTGGTGTATTTGCCAACAATTGTGAGATTGGCCCAGGCCTACCTTTTGAAGGAAAGGTACGATATGGAAAACACATGTTTTTTCGGGTTCCCCAACCTGTGCGGAACCTGAGTATATGCATACATTTCGAATTTGAGGTCAGTTTCACATTTTGATTTTTCATGCTTAATTGGCCATTTGCCAACAAATGCGATATAGGCCCAGGCCTAGCTTTTGAAGGAAAGGTCGGATACGGAAAACACATGTTTTTTTGGGTTCCCCAACCTGTGGGGAACCTGAGTATATGCATACTTTTCAAATTTGAGGTCAGTTTCACATTTTGAGTTTTCCTGCTTAATTGGCTTATTTGCCAACAATTGTGATATTGGCCCAGGCCTACCTTTTGAAGGAAAGGTTCTATTTGGAAAACACATATTTTTTCGGGTTCCCCAACCTGTGGGGAACCTGAGTATATGCATACTTTTCGAATTTGAGGTCAGTTTCACATTTTGAGTTTTCCTGCTTAATTGGCGTATTTGCCAACAATTGTGATATTGGCCCAGGCCTACCTTTTGAAGGAAAGGTCAGATACGGAAAACACATGTTTTTTTGGGTTACCCAACCTGTGGGGAACCTGAGTATATGCATACATTTTCGCAATTTGAGGTCAGTTTCACATTTTGGTTTCATGTTTTAATTGGCCCATTTGCCAACAATTGTGAGATGGCCCAGGCTTACCTTTTGAAGGAAAGATTGGATGCTGAAAGACAAATAGTTTTTTAGGTTCCCCATTCTTTGGGAACCTGAGTATATGGCATACTTTCGATTTGAGGTCAAGTTTCACATTTTGAGTTTTCATGCTTAATTTGGCCATTTGC
Organism: Crotalus tigris; assembly: GCF_016545835.1. Taxonomy (NCBI): domain Eukaryota; kingdom Metazoa; phylum Chordata; class Lepidosauria; order Squamata; family Viperidae; genus Crotalus; species Crotalus tigris. The sequence continues at coordinate 4,962 of NW_024099290.1, forward strand.
CAACATTGTGAGATTGGCCCAGGCTTACCTTTTGAAGGAAAAGGTGGGATGACAGAAAAAACATGTTTTTTTGGGTTCCCCAGCTGTGGGGAACCTGTTATATGCATACATTTCGAATTTGAGGTCCGTTTCCCATTTATAGTTTTTCATGCTTATGGCTTTTTGCCAACAATTGTATATTGGCCCATGGCCTACCCCCCTTTTGAAGGAAAGGTCAGATACGGAAAACACATGTTTTTTCGGGTTCCCCAACCTGTAGGGAACCTGAGTATATGCCTACCTTTTAATTTGAGGTCAGTTTCACATTTTGAGTTTTCATACTTAATTGGCCATTTGCTGACAAATGCGATATAGTCACAGGCCTACCTTTTCAAGGAAAGGTCAGATACGGAAAACACATTTTTTTTCATGTTCCCCAGCCTGTGGGGAACCTGAGTATATGCATACATTTCGAATTTGAGGTCAGTTTCACATTTATGAGTTTTCATGCTTAATTGGTTTATTTGCCAACAATTGTGATATTGGCCGAGGCCTTCCTTTTGAAGGAAAGGTCAGATACGGAAAACACATGTTTTTTCGGGTTCCCCAGCCTGTGGGGAACCTGAGTATATGCATACATTTCGAATTTGAGGTCAGTTTCACATTTTGAGTTTTCATACTTAATTGGCCATTTGCCAACACTTGTGATATTGGCCCAGGCTTACCTTTTGAAGGAAAGGATACATAAAACACATGTTTTTTCGGGTTCCCCATTCTTTTGGGAACCTGAGTATATGCATACATTTCGAATTTGAGGTCAGTTTCACATTTTGAGTTTTCAAGCTTAATTGGCTTATTTGCCACAATTGTGATATTGGCCCAGGGCTACCTTTTGAAGGAAAGGTCAGATACGGAAAACACATGTTTTTTCGGGTTCCCCAACGTGTGGGGAACCTGAGTATATGCATACATTTGACTTTGAGGTCAGTTTCACATTTTCAGTTTTCATGCTTAATTGTCTTATTTGCCAACATTTGTGATATTGCCCCAGGCCTTCCTTTTGAAGGAAAGGTCAGATAAGGAAAACACATGATTTTTCGGGTTACCCAACCTGTAGGGAACCTGAGTATATGCCTACATTTGAGTTTGAGGTCAGTTTCACATTTTGAGTTTTCATCCTTAATTGCCTTATTTGCCAACAATTGTGAGATTGGCCCAGGCTTACCTTTTGAAGGAAAGGTGGGATACATAAAACACATGTTTTTTCGGGTTCCCCAACCTGTGGGGAACCTGAGTATATGCATACATTTCGAATTTGAGGTCAGTTTCACATTTTGAGTTTTCATGCTTCATTGGCCTTTTGCCAACAATTGTGAGAATGGCCCAGGCTTACCTTTTGAAGGAAACGTTGGATGCGGAAAACACATGTTTTTTTGGGTTCCCCATTCTTTGGGGAACCTGAGTATATGCATACATTTCGAATTTGAGGTCAGTTTCACATTTTGAGTTTTCATGCTTAATTGGCCATTTGCCAACACTTGTGAGATTGGCCCAGGATTACCTTTTGAAGGAAAGGTGGGATACAGAAAACACATGTTTTTTTTGGGTTCCCCAACCTGTGGGAACCTGAGTATATGCATACATTTCGAATTTGAGGTCAGTTTCACATTTTGAGTTTTCATGCTTAATTGGCTTATTTGCCACAATTGTCATATTGGCCAGGCTTACCTTTTGAAGGAAAGGTCAGATACGGAAAACACATTTTTTCGGGTTCCCCAACCTGTGGGGAACATGAGTATATGCATACATTTCGAATTTGAGGTCAGTTTCACATTTTGAGTTTTCATGTTTAATTGGCCATTTGCCAACAAATGCGATATATGCCCAGGCCTAGCTTTTGAATGAAAGGTCGGATACGGAAAACACATGTTTTTTCGGGTTCCCCAACCTGTGGGGAACCTGAGTATATGCATACATTTCGAATTTGAGGTCAGTTTCACATTTTGAGTTTTCATGCTTAATTGGCTTATTTGCTAACAATTGTGATCTTGGCCCAGGCCTACCTTTTGAAGGAAAGGTCAGATACGGAAAACACATGTTTTTTCGGGTTCCCCAACCTGTGGGGAACCTGAGTATATGCATACATTTCGAATTTGAGGTCAATTTCACATTTTGCGTTTTCATGCTTAATTGGCTTAATTGCCAACCACTGAGATATTGGCCCAGGCCTACCTTTAGAAGGAAACGTTGGATATGGAACACACATGTTTTTTCGGGTTCCCCAGCCTGTGGGGAACCTGAGTATATGCATACATTTCAATTCGAGGTCAGTTTCACATTTTTAAGTTTTCATGCTTATTGGGTTATTTAGCACAATTGTGATTTGGCCAGGCTTCCTTTTGAAGAAAGGTCAGATACTGAACATCATGTTTTTCGGGTTCCCCAGCCTGTGGGGAACCTGATATATGCATACATTTCGATTGAGGTCAGTTTCACATTTTTGAGTTTTCCTCCTTAATTGGCGTATTTTTGCCAACAAATGCGATACAGGCCGAGGCTATCTTTTGAAGGAAAGGTCAGATACCGGAAACACATGTTTTTTCGGGTTACCCACCTGTGGGGGAACCTGATGTATGCTACAATTTCGAATTTGAGGTCCGTTTCACATTTGAGTTTTCATGCTTAATTGGCCATTTGCCAACAAATGCGTATAGGCCCAGGCTAGCTTTTGAAGGAAAGGTCCGGATACAGAAAACACATATTTTTTCGGTTCCCCACCCTGTGGGGAACCTGAGTATATGCATACATTTCGAATTGAGGTCAGTTTCACATTTTGATTTTTCATGCTTAATTGGCTTATTTGCCAACAATTGTGATATTGGGCCCATGCCTACTTTTGAAGGAAAGGTCAGATACAGAAAACACATGTTTTTTCTGGTTACCCAAACCTGTGGGAACCTGAGTAATGCATACATTTTCTAATTTGAGGTCAGTTTCACATTTTGAGTTTTCATGCTTAATTGGCCATTTGCCAACAATTGTGAGATTGGCCCAGGATTACCTTTTGAAGGAAAGGTGGGATACATAAAACACATGTTTTTTCGGGTTACCCAACCTGTGGGGACCCTGAGTATATGCATACATTTCGAATTTGAGGTCAGTTTCACATTTTGAGTTTTCATGCTTAATTGGCTTATTTGCCAACAATTGTGATATTGGCCCAGGCCTTCCTTTTGAAGGAAAGGTCAGATACGGAAAACACATGTTTTTTCGGGTTACCCAACTTGTGGGGAACCTGAGTATATGCATACATTTCGAATTTGAGATCAGTTTCACATTTTGAGTTTTCATACTTAATTGGACATTTGCCAACACTTGTGAGATTGGCCCAAGCCTAACTTTTGAAGGAAAGGTCAGATACGGAAAACACATTTTTTCGGGTTCCCCAACCTGTGGGGAACCTGAGTATATGCATACATTTCGAATTTGAGGTGAGTTTCACATTTTGAGTTTTCATGCTTAATTGGCCAGTTGCCAACAATTCTGAGATTGGCCCAGGCTTACCTTTTGAAGGAAAGGTGGGATACATAAAACACATGTTTTTTCGTGTTCCCCAACCTGTGGGGAACCTGAGTATATGCATACATTTCTAATTTGAGGTCAGTTTCACATTTTGAGTTTTCATGCTTAATTGGCCATGTGCCAACAATTGTGAGATTGGCCCAGGATTACCTTTTGAAGGAAAGGTGGGATACATAAAACACATGTTTTTTCGGGTTACCCAACCTGTGGGGAACCTGAGTATATGCATACATTTCGAATTTGAGGTCAGTTTCACATTTTGAGTTTTCATGCTTAATTGGCCATTTGCCAACAATTGTGATATTAGCCCAGGCTTACCTTTTGAAGGAAAGCTGGGATATGGAAAACATGTTTTTTCGGGTTCCCCAGCCTGTGGGGAACCTGAGTATATGCATACATTTCGAATTTGAGGTCAGTTTCACATTTTGAGTTTTCATGCTTAATTGGCTTATTTGCCAACAATTGTGATATTGGCCCAGGCCTTCCTTTTGAAGGAAAGGTCAGATACGGAAAACACATGTTTTTTCGGGTTACCCAACGTGTGGGGAACCTGAGTATATGCATACATTTCGAATTTGAGATCAGTTTCACATTTTGAGTTTTCATACTTAAAAAAAAAAAAAAAAAAAAATTGGACCTTTGCCAACAATTGTGAGATGCCCAACCTAACTTCTTGAAGGAAAGGTCGATACGGAAAACCCGTTTTTTTCAGGTTCCCCAACCTTGGTGACCCTGAGTATATGCACTTTCGTATTTTGAGGTGAGTGTTCACATTTTGGTTTTTCATGCTTAATTGGCTTATTTGCCACAAAATTGTGATTTGGCCCAGTCTTACCTTTTTGAAGGAAATGTCAGATAACGGAAAACAACGTTTTTTTCGGGTTCCCCAACATGTGGGGAAACCTGAGTATATGCATACATTTTCGAATTTGAGGGCAGTTTCACATTTTGAGTTTTCATTCCTTATTGGTGTATGTGCGAACAAATGCGATACAGGCCGAGGCCTAGCTTTTGAAGGAAAGGTCAGATACGGAAAACACATGTTTTTTCGGGTTACCCAACCTGTGGGGAACCTGAGTGTATACATACATTTCTAATTTGAGGTCAGTTTCACATTTTGAGTTTTCATGCTTAATTGGCCATTTGCCAACAATTGTGAGATTGGTCCAGGCTTACCTTTTGAAGGAAAGGTGGGATACATAAAACACATGTTTTTTCGGGTTCCCCAACCTGTGGGGAACCTGAGTATATGCATACATTTCGAATTTGAGGTCAGTTTCACATTTTGAGTTTTCATCCTTAATTGGTGTATTTGCCAACAATTGTGAGATTGGCCCAGGCTTACCTTTTGAAGGAAAGGTGGGATACATAAAACACATGTTTTTTCGCGTTCTCCAACCTGTGGGGAACCTGAGTATATGCATACATTTCGAATTTGAGGTCAGTTTCACATTTTGAATTTTCATGCTTAATTGGCTTATTTGCCAACAATTGTGATATTGGCCCAGGCCTACCTTTTGAAGGAAAGGTCGTATACGGAAAACACATGTTTTTTCGGGTTCCCCAACCTGTGGGGAACCTGAGTATATGCATACATTTCGAATTTGAGGTGAGTTTCACATTTTGAGTTTTCATGCTTAATTGGCAATTTGCCAACAATTGTGAGATTGGCCCAGGCTTACCTTTTGAAGGAAAGGTGGGATACATAAAACACATGTTTTTTCGCGTTCCCCAACCTGTGGGGAACCTGAGTATATGCATACATTTCGAATTTGAGGTCAGTTTCACATTTTTAGTTTTCATGCTTAATTGGCTATTTGCCAACAATTGTGATATTGGCCCAGGCCTATCTTTTGAAGGAAAGGTGGGATACAGAAAACACATGTTTTTTTTGGGTTCCCCAACCTGTGGGAACCTGAGTATATGCATACATTTCGAATTTGAGGTGAGTTTCACATTTTGAGTTTTCATGCTTAATTGGCTTATTTGCCACAATTGTGATATTGGCCCAGGCTTACCTTTTGAAGGAAAGGTCAGATACGGAAAACACGTTTTTTCGGGTTCCCCAACCTGTGGGGAACATGAGTATATGCATACATTTCGAATTTGAGGTCAGTTTCACATTTTGAGTTTTCATGTTAAATTGGCCATTTGCCAACAAATGCGATATATGCCCAGGCCTAGCTTTTGAAGGAAAGGTCAGATACGGAAAACACATGTTTTTTCGGGTTCCCCAACCTGTAGGGAACCTGAGTATATGCCTACCTTTTAATTTGAGGTCAGTTTCACATTTTGAGTTTTCATACTTAATTGGCCATTTGCCAACAATTGTGATATTGGCCCAGGCTTACCTTTTGAAGGAAAGGATACAGAAAACACGTTTTTTCGGGTTCCCCATTCTTTTGGGAACCTGAGTATATGCATACATTTCGAATTTGAGGTCAGTTTCACATTTTGAGTTTTCATGCTTAATTGGCTTATTTGCCACAATTGTGATATTGGCCCAGGGCTACCTTTTGAAGGAAAGGTCAGATACGGAAAACACATGTTTTTTCGGGTTCCCCAACGTGTGGGGAACCTGAGTATATGCATACATTTGAATTTGAGGTCAGTTTCACATTTTCAGTTTTCATGCTTAATTGTCTTATTTGCCAACATTTGTGATATTGCCCCAGGCCTTCCTTTTGAAGGAAAGGTCAGATAAGGAAAACACATGATTTTTCGGGTTACCCAACCTGTAGGGAACCTGAGTATATGCCTACATTTGAGTTTGAGGTCAGTTTCACATTTTGAGTTTTCATACTTAATTGCCTTATTTGCCAACAATTGTGAGATTGGCCCAGGCTTACCTTTTGAAGGAAAGGTGGGATACATAAAACACATGTTTTTTCGGGGTCCCCAACCTGTGGGGAACCTGAGTATATGCATACATTTCGAATTTGAGGTCAGTTTCACATTTTTAGTTTTCATGCTTCATTGGCCTTTTGCCAACAATTGTGAGAATGGCCCAGGCTTACCTTTTGAAGGAAACGTTGGATGCGGAAAACACATGTTTTTTTGGGTTCCCCATTCTTTGGGGAACCTGAGTATATGCATACATTTCGAATTTGAGGTCAGTTTCACATTTTGAGTTTTCATGCTTAATTGGCCATTTGCCAACAATTGTGAGATTGGCCCAGGCTTACCTTTTGAAGGAAATTTTGAATGCGGAAAACACTTGTTTTTTCGGGTTTCCCAACCTGTGGGGACCCTGAGTATATGCATACATTTCGAATTTGAGGTCAGTTTCACATTTTGAGTTTTCATGCTTAATTGGCTTATTTGCTAACAATTGTGATCTTGGCCCAGGCCTACCTTTTGAAGGAAAGGTCAGATACGGAAAACACATGTTTTTTCGGGTTCCCCAACCTGTGGGGAACCTGAGTGTATACATACATTTCTAATTTGAGGTCAGTTTCATATTTTGAGTTTTCATGCTTAATTGGCCATTTGCCAACAATTGTGAGATTGGCCCTGGCTTACCTTTTGAAGGAAAGGTGGGATACATAAAAAAACATGTTTTTTCGGGTTCCCCAACCTGTGGGGAACCTGAGTATATGCATACATTTCGAATTTGAGGTCAGTTTCACATTTTGAGTTTTCATCCTTAATTGGTGTATTTGCCAACAATTGTGAGATTGGCCCAGGCCTACCTTTTGAAGGAAAGGTACGATATGGAAAACACATGTTTTTTCGGGTTCCCCAACCTGTGCGGAACCTGAGTATATGCATACATTTCGAATTTGAGGTCAGTTTCACATTTTGATTTTTCATGCTTAATTGGCCATTTGCCAACAAATGCGATATAGGCCCAGGCCTAGCTTTTGAAGGAAAGGTCGGATACGGAAAACACATGTTTTTTCGGGTTCCCCAACCTGTGGGGAACCTGAGTATATGCATACTTTTCAAATTTGAGGTCAGTTTCACATTTTGAGTTTTCCTGCTTAATTGGCTTATTTGCCAACAATTGTGATATTGGCCCAGGCCTACCTTTTGAAGGAAAGGTTCTATTTGGAAAACACATATTTTTTCGGGTTCCCCAACCTGTGGGGAACCTGAGTATATGCATACTGTTCGAATTTGAGGTCAGTTTCACATTTTGAGTTTTCCTGCTTAATTGGCGTATTTGCCAACAATTGTGATATTGGCCCAGGCCTACCTTTTGAAGGAAAGGTCAGATACGGAAAACACATGTTTTTTTGGGTTACCCAACCTGTGGGGAACCTGAGTATATGCATACATTTCGAATTTGAGGTCAGTTTCACATTTTGAGTTTTCATGCTTAATTGGCCATTTGCCAACAATTGTGAGAATGGCCCAGGCTTACCTTTGGAAGGAAAGATTGGATGCGGAAAACAAATGTCTTTTAGGGTTCCCCATTCTTGGGGGAACCTGAGTATACGCATACATTTCGAATTTGAGGTCAGTTTCACATTTTGAGTTTTCATGCTTAATTGGCCATTTGCCAACAATTGTGATATTGGCCCAGGCTTACCTTTTGAAGGAAAAGTGGGATACAGAAAACACATGTTTTTTTTGGTTCCCCAACCTGTGGTAACCTGAGTATATGCACACATTTCGAATTTGAGGTCAGTTTCACATTTTGAGTTTTCATGCTTAATTGGCTATTTGCCAACAATTGTGATATTTGCCCAGGCCTATCTTTTGATGTAAAGGTCAGATACGGAAAACACATGTTTTTTCGGCTTCCCCAACCTGTGGGCAACCTGAGTATATGCAAGACATTTCGAATTTGAGGTCAGTTTCACATTTGAGTTTTCATGCGTAAGTGGGTATTTGCCAACAATTGCGATAATTGGCACAGGCCTCACCTTTTGAAGGAAAGGCAGATATGGAAAAAAACACATGTTTTCGGGGTTCCCCAACTGTGCGGAACCTGAGTATAGTACATTTCGAATTGAGGTCAGTTCACATTTTGAGTTTTCATGCTAAATCAGCCATTTGCAAACATATGGGATTTAGGCCCAGGCCTACCTTTTGAAGGAAAGGTTGGATACGGAAAACACATGTTTTTTCGGGTTCCCCAAACCTGTGGGCAACCTGAGTATATGCATACATTTCGAATTTGAGGTCAGTTTCACATTTTGAGTTTTCATGCTTAATTGGCCATTTGCCAACAATTGTGATATTGGCCCAGGCTTACCTTTTGAACTAAAGGTCCGATACGGAAAACACATGTTTTTTCGGGTTCCCCAACCTGTGGGGAACCTGAGTATATGCATACATTTCGAATTTGAGGTCAATTTCACATTTTGAGTTTTCATGCTTAATTGGCCATTTGCCAACAATTGTGTTATTGGCCCAGGCTTACCTTTTGAAGGAAAGGTCAGATACGGAAAACACATGTTTTTTCGGGTTACCCAACCTGTGGGGAACCTGAGTATGTGCATACATTTCGAATTTGAGGTCAGTTTCACATTTTGAGTTTTCATGCTTAATTGGCTTATTTGCCAACAATTGTGATATTGGCCCAGGCCTGCATTTTGAAGGAAAGGTCTGATACGGAAAACACATGTTTTTTCGGGTACACCACCTGTGGGGAACCTGAGTATATGCATACATTTCGAATTTGAGGTCAGTTTCACATTTTGATTTTTCATGCTTAATTGGCCATTTGCCAACAAATGCGATATAGGCCCAGGCCTAGCTTTTGAAGGAAAGGTCGGATACGGAAAACACATGTTTTTTCGGGTTCCCCAACCTGTGGGGAACCTGAGTATATGCATACTATTCAAATTTGAGGTCAGTTTCACATTTTGAGTTTTCCTGCTTAATTGGCTTATTTGCCAACAATTGTGATATTGGCCCAGGCCTACCTTTTGAAGGAAAGGTTCTATATGGAAAACACATATTTTTTCGGGTTCCCCAACCTGTGGGGAACCTGAGTATATGCATACTTTTCGAATTTGAGGTCAGTTTCACATTTTGAGTTTTCCTGCTTAATTGGCTTATTTGCCAACAATTGTGATATTGGCCCAGGCCTACCTTTTGAAGGAAAGGTCAGATACGGAAAACACATGTTTTTACAGGTTCCCCAACCTGTGGGGAACCTGAGTATATGCATACATTTCGAATTTGAGGTCAGTTTCACATTTTGAGTTTTCATGTTTAATTGGCCATTTGCCAACAATTGTGAGAATGGCCCAGGCTTACCTTTTGAAGGAAAGATTGTATGCGGAAAACAAATGTTTTTTAGGGTTCCCCATTCTTTGGGGAACCTGAGTATATGCATACATTTCGAATTTGAGGTCAGTTTCACATTTTGAGTTTTCATGCTTAATTGGCCATTTGCCAACAATTGTGAGATTGGCCCAGGCTTACCTTTTGAAGGAAAGGTGGGATACAGAAAACACATGTTTTTTTGGGTTCCCCAAGCTGTGGGACCCTGAGTATATGCATACATTTCGAATTTGAGGTCAGTTTCACATTTTGAGTTTTCATGCTTAATTGGCCATTTGCCAACAATTGTGAGATTGGCCCAGGCCTACCTTTTGAAGGAAAGGTCAGATATGGGAAACACATGTTTTTTCGGATTCCCCAACCTGTGGGGAACCTGAGTATATGCATACATTTCGAATTTGATGTCAGTTTCACATTTTGAGTTTTCATGCTTAATTGGCTTATTTGCCAACAATTGCGATATTGGCCCAGGCCTACCTTTTGAAGGAAAGGTCCGATATGGAAAACACATGTTTTTTCGGGTTCCCCAACCTGTGCGGAACCTGAGTCTATGCATACATTTCGAATTTGAGGTCAGTTTCACATTTTGAGTTTTCATGCCTACTTGGCTATTTGCCAACAAATGTGATAATTGCCCAGGCCTTCCATTTGAAGTAAAGTTCGGATACGGAAAGCACATGTTTTTTCTGGTTCCCCAGCCTGTGGGGAACCTGATATATGCATACTTTTCAAATTTGGAGGTCAGGTTTCACATTTTGAGTTTTCCTGCTTAATTGGCTTCTTTGCCACAATTGTGATATTGGCCCATGCCTACCTTTTGAATGAAAGTTTGGATACGGAAAACACATGTTTTTTCGGGTTGCCCAACCTGTGGGGAACCTGAGTATATGCATACATTTCGAATTTGAGGTCAGTTTCACATTTTGAGTTTTCATGCTTAATTGGCTATTTGCCAACGATTGTGATATTGGCCCAGGCCTACTTTTTGATGGAAAGGTCAGATACGGAAAACACATGTTTTTTCGGCTTCCCCAACCTGTGGGCAACCTGAG
>NW_024099291.1:0-5560 GCF_016545835.1 Crotalus tigris
TTTTCACCTCCAGAGCACAAAAATCCCTGACCCCGGCATCACGAATTTCCTCCCTGAGACACCAAAATGGCTCAATTTTTAAAAACTACATAAAGCACCATTTTTAAGCATGAAATTTAACCCCGAATACAATTCTGATGTCCGTTTTTACATGTGGGTCAAAATAAAATTTTCACCTCCAGATCACAAAAATCCCTCACCCTCATCAGGAATTTCCTTCACCGGACACGAAAACAGCTCATTTTTTAAAAACTACACAAAGCACCATTTTTAAGCATGAAATTTAACTCCGAATACAATTCTGATCTCCATTTTTACATTTGGGTCAAAAAAAAATTTTCACCTCCAGAGCACAAAAATCCCTGACCCCGGCATCAGGAATTCCTTCCTGAGACACCAAAACAGCTCAATTTTTAAAAACTACATAAAGCACCATTTTTAAGCATGAAATTTAACTCCGAATACAATTCTGATGTCCGTTTTTACATTTGGCTCAAAAAAAAATTTTCACCTCCAGAGCACAAAATCCCTGACCCCGGCATCAGGAATTTCCTTCCTGAGACACCAAAACGGCTCAATTTTTAAAAACTACATAAAGCACCATTTTTAAGCATGAAATTTAACCCCGAATACAATTCTGATGTCCGTTTTTACATTTGGGTCAAAATAAAATTTTCACCTCCAGAGCCCAAAAATCCCTGACCCCGGCATCAGGAATTTCCTTCATTGGACACCAAAACGGCTCAATTTTGAAAAACTAAAAATGGACAATTTTTAAGCTTGAAATTTAACCCCGAATCGCATTCTGACGTCGGTTTTTATATTTGGGTGAAACAAAAATTTTCACCTCCAGAGCACAAAAATCCCTGACCCCGGCATCAGGAATTTCCTTCCCTGGACACCAAAACGGCTCAATTTTTAAAACTAAAAAAGGACCATTTTTAAGCTTGAAATTTAACACCGAATCGCATTCTGACGTCTGTTTTTACTTTTGGGTGAAACAAAAATTTTCACCTCCAGAGCACAAAAATCCCTTTCCCCGGCATCAGGAATTTCCTTCCCTGAACACCAAAACATCTCAATTTTAAAAACTACAAAAAGCACCTTTTTTAAGCATGAAATTTAAGCCCGAATCCCATTCTGACGTCCGTTTATACATCTGGGTCAAAAAAAAATTTTCACCTCCAGAGCACAAAAATCCCTGACCCCGGCATCACCAATTTCCTTCCCTGGACACCAAAACGGCTCAATTTTTAAAAACTAAAAAAGGACCATTTTTAAGTTTGAAATTTAACCCCGAATCGCATTCTGACGTCTGTTTTTACATTTCGGTGAAACAAAAATTTTCACCTCCACAGCACAAAAATCCCTGACCCCGGCATCAGGAATTTCCTTCCCTGGACCGCAAAACGTCTCAATTTTTAAAAACTACAAAAAGCATGTTTTTTAAGCATGAAATTGAACCCCGAATCCCATTCTGATATCCGTTTATACATTTGGGCGAAAAAAAAATTTTCATCTATGGAGCACAAAATTCCCTGACCCCGGCAACAGGAATTTCCTTCCCTAGACACCAAAACGGCTCAATTTTTAAAAACTAAAAAAGGACCATTTTTAAGCTTGAAATTTAACACCGAATCGCATTCTGACGTCTGTTTTTACTTTTGGGTGAACAAAAATTTCAACAACTCCACAGCACAAAAATCCCTGACCCCGCATCAGGAATTTCCTTCCCTGGACACCAAAACGTCTCAATTTTAAAAACTACAAAAGCACCTTTTTTGTAAGCATGAAATTTCACCCCGAATCCCATTCTGACATCCGTTTATACATTTGGGCGAAAAAAAAATTTTCATCTACAGAGCACAAAATTCCCTGATCCCGGCATCAGGAATTTCCTTCCCTGGACACCAAAACGGCTCAATTTTTAAAAACTAAAAAATGACCATTTTTAAGCTTGAAATTTAACCCCGAATCGCATTCTGACGTCTGTTTTTACATTTGGGTGAAACAAAAATTTTCATCTACGGAGTACAAAATTTCCTGATCCCAACATCAGGAATTTCCTTCCCTGGACACCAAAACGTCTCAATTTTTAAAAACTAGAAAATTTACGTTTTTTAAGCATGAAATTTAACCCCGAATCCCATTCTGACGTCCGTTTATCCATTTGGGTGAAAAAAAAATTTTCACCTCACTCCAGATTCACAAAACTCCTTGACCCCGGCATCTAGGCTTTCTGTCCCGGACACCCAAAAAACGGCTCATTTTTAAAAACTAAAAAAGACCATTTTTAAGCTTGAAATTTAACCCCGAATCGCATTCATGACGTCTTTTTTTTTTACTTTTGGGTGAAACAAAAATTTTCACCTCCACACACAAAAATCCCTGCACCCGCATCAGGGAATTTCTCTTCAACCCGGGACCGCAAAACGTCTCATTTTAAAACACAAAAGCAGCGTTTTTAAGCATGATAATTTAAAACCCGAATCCCATTCTGACGTCCGTTTTAAATACAAAATTTGTGTCAAAAAAAAATTTTCACCTCCGGAGCACAAAATTCCCTGACCCCAGCAACAGGAATTTCCTTCCCTGGACACCAAAACGGCTCAATTTTTAAAAACTAAAAAAGGACTATTTTTAAGTTTGAAATTTAACCCCGAATCGCATTCTGACGTCTGTTTTTACATTTCGGTGAAACAAAAATATTCACCTCCAGAGAACAAAAATCCCTGACCCCGGCATAAGGAATTTCCTTCCCTGGACCCCAAAACGGCTCAATTTTTAAAAACTAAAAAAAGCATGTTTTTTAAGCATGAAATTAAACCCGAATCCCATTCTGACCTCTGTTTTTACATTTCGGTGAAACAAAAATTTTTACCTCCAGAGCACAAAAATCCCTGACCCCGGCATCAGGAATTTCCTTCCCTGGACACCAAAACGGCTCTATTTTAAAAACTACAAAAAGCACCTTTTTAAAGCATGAAATTTAACCCCGAATCCCATTCTGACGTCCGTTTATACATTTGGGTCAAAAAAAAATTTTCACCTCCAGAGCACAAAAATCCCTGACCCCGGCATCAGGAATTTCCTTCCCGGAACACCAAAACGGCTCAATTTTTAAAAACTAAAAAAGGACCATTTTTAAGCTTGAAATTTAACACCGAATCGCATTCTGACGTCTGTTTTTAGTTTTGGGTGAAACAAAAATTTTCACCTCCAGAGAACAAAAATCCCTTTCCCCGGCATCAGGAATTTCCTTCCCTGAACACCAAAACGTCTCAATTTGAAAAACTACAAAAAGCACCTTTTTTAAGCATGAAATTTAAGCCCGAATCCCATTCTGACGTCCGTTTATACATCTGGGTCAAAAAAAATTTTTCACCTCCAGAGCACAAAAATCCCTGACCCCGGCATCAGCAATTTCCTTCCCTGGACACCAAAACGGCTCAATTATTAAAAACTAAAAAAGGACCATTTTTAAGCTTGAAATTTAACACCGAATCGCATTCTGACGTCTGTTTTTACTTTTGGGTGAAACAAAAATTTTCACCTCCACAGCACAAAAATCCCTGACCCCGGCATCAGGAATTTCCTTCCCTGGACCGCAAAACGTCTCAATTTTAAAAACTACAAAAAGCACCTTTTTTAAGCATGAAATTTAACCCCGAATCCAATTCTGACGTCCGTTTATACATTTGTGTCAAAAAAAAAAATTTCACCTCCGGAGCACAAAATTCCCTGACCCCGGCATCAGGAATTTCCTTCCCTGGACACCAAAATGGCTCAATTTTAAAAAACTAAAAAAGGACCATTTTTAAGCTTGAAATTTAACCCCGAATCGCATTCTGACGTCTGTTTTTATATTTGGGTGAAACAAAAATTTTCACCTCCAGAGCACAAAAATCCCTGACCCCGGCATCAGGAATTTCCTTCCCTGGACACCCAAACGGCTCACTTTTTAAAAACTACAAAGGCCCATTTTTTAATTTTGAGCATTTAACCCCGAATCGCATTCTGCATGTTCTGTTTTTTAACATTCGGTGAAACAAAAATATTCACCTCCAGAAACAAAAATCCCTTGACCAGTCCGGCAATCAGAATTTCCTTCCTGTGACCACCAAAATGTCTCCAATTTTAAAACTACAAAAAGCACGCATTTTTAATGCATTGAAATTTTAACCCCCGAATCCCTATTCCTGAACGTCTGTTTTTATACATTTTGGGTCAAAAAAAATTTTTCACCAAAAAAAAAAAATACCCGAGCACAAAATCCCTGTCCCCGGCATCAGGACTTTCCTTTTCCTGGACACCAAATGGCTCAATTTTTAAAAACTAAAAAGGACCATTTTTAAAGCTTGGAAATTTACACCGAATTCGCATTCTTACGTCCTGGTTTTTACATTTCGGTGAAAAAAAATTTTCACCTCAAAAGGACAAAAATCCATGACCCCAGCATCAGGAATTTCCTTCCCTGGACACCAAAACGTCTCAATTTTTAAAAATTACGAAAAGCAAGTTTTTTAAGCATGAAATTTAAACCCGAATCCCATTCTGACATCCGTTTATACATTTGTGTCAAAAAAAAATTTTCACCTCCAGAGCACAAAAATCCCTGACCCCGGCATAAGGAATTTCCTTCCCTGGACCCCAAAACGGCTCAATTTTTAAAAACTAAAAAAAGCATGTTTTTTAAGCATGAAATTAAACCCGAATCCCATTCTGACCTCTGTTTTTACATTTCGGTGAAACAAAAATTTTCACCTCCAGAGAACAAAAATCCCTGACCCCGGCATCAGGAATTTCCTTCCCTGGACACCAAAACGTCTCATTTTTTAAAAACTAGAAAAAGCACGTTTTTTAAGCATGAAATTTAACCCCAAATCCCCTTCTGACGTCCATTTATACATTTCGGTGAAAAAAAATTTTCTCCTCCGGAGCACAAAAATCCCTGACCCCGGAATCAGGAATTTCCTTCTGGACACTCAAACGGCTCATTTTTAAAAACTAAAAAAGGACCATTTTTAAGCTTGAAATTTAACCCCGAATCGCATTCTGACATCTGTTTTAGTTTTTGGGTGAAACAAATAAATTTCTACCTCCAGAGCAACAAAAATCACTTTCCCGCAATCAAGAATTTCCCTTCCCTGAACACCAAACGTCTCACTTTTAAAAAATACTTTTAAAAACTTTTAAAAAAAAACTATTTTTCCTTCCCTGGACACCAAAACGTCTCAATTTTGAAAAACTACAAAAAGCATGTTTTTTAAGCATGAAATTTAACCCCGAATCCCATTCTGACATCCGTTTATACATTTGTGCGAAAAAAAAATTTTCATCTACAGAGCACAAAATTCCCTGATCCCGGCATCAGGAATTTCCTTCCCTGGACACCAAAACGGCTCAATTTTTAAAAACTAAAAAAGGACCATTTTTAAGCTTGAAATTTAACACCGAATCGCATTCTGACGTCTGTTTTTACTTTTGGGTGAAACAAAAATTTTCACCTCCACTGCACAAAAATCCCTGACCCCGGCATCAGGAATTTCCTTCCCTGGAC
>NW_024099292.1:0-9067 GCF_016545835.1 Crotalus tigris
GTCCGGGGAAGGAAATTCCTGATGCCGGGGTCAGGGATTTTTGTTCTCCGGAGGCGAAAAATTTTTTTTTTACCCAAATGTATAAACGGATGTCAGAATGAGATTCGGGGTTCAATTTCATCCTTAGAAATCGTGCTTTTTGTAGTTTTCAAAAATTGAGCCATTTTTGTGTCCAGGGAAGGAAATTCCTGATGCCGGGGTCAGGTATTTTTGTGCTCCGGAGGTGAAAATTTTTTTTTGACCCAAATGTATAAACGGACGTCAGAATGGGATTCGGGATTAAATTTAATGTTTATAAAGGTGCTTTTTTGTAGTTTTTAAAAATTGAGCCATTTTGGTGTTTGTGGAAGTAAATTCCTGATGCCGGGGTCAGGGATTTTTGTGCTCCGGAGGGAAATTTTTTTTTCCACTCCAAATGTAAAAACAGACGTCCGCATGCGCTTCGGGGTTAAATTTCATCCTTAAAAAAGATGCTTTTAGTAGTTTTTAAAAATTGAGCCGTTTTGGTGTCCAGGGAAGGAAATTCCTGATGCCGGGGTCAGGGATTTTTGTGCTCTGGAGGTGAAAATTTTTGTTTCACCCAAATATAAAAACAGACGTCAGAATGCGATTCGGGGTTAAATTTCAATCTTAAAAATGGTCCATTTTTAGTTTTTCAAAATTGAGCCGTTTTGGTGTCCAGGGAAGGAAATTCCTGATGCCGGGGTCAGGGATTTTTGTGCTCTGGAGGTGAAAATTTTTGTTTCACCCAAATATAAAAACAGACGTCAGAATGAGATTCGGGGTTAAATTTCATCCTTGAAAATGGTGCTTTTTGTAGTTTTTCAAAAATTGAGCCATTTTGTGTCCAGGGAAGGAAATTCCTGATGCCGGGGTCAGGATTTTTGTGCTCCGGAGGGTGAAAATTTTTGTTTCACCCAAATGTGAAAACGGACGTCAGAATGGGATTTCGGGTTAAATTTCATGCTTAAAAAAGGTGCTTTTTGTAGTTTTTAAAAATTGAGCCGTTTTTGTGTCCGGGAAAGGAAATTTCTGATGCCGGGGTCAGGTATTTTTGTTCTCCGGAGGTGAAAATTTTTTTTTCACCCAAATGTAAAAACAGACGTCAGAATGCGCTTCGGGGTTAAATTTCATCCTTAAAAAAGATGCTTTTTGTAGTTTTTAAAAATTGAGCAGTTTTTTTGTCCGGGGAAGGAAATTCCTGATGCCGGGGTCAGGGATTTTTTTGCTCTGGAGGTGAAAATTTTTTTTTGACCCAAATGTATAAATGGACGTCAGAATGCGCTTCGAGGTTAATTTTCATGCTTAAAAAAGGTGCTTTTTGTAGTTTTTAAAAATTGAGCCGTTTTTGTGTCCGGGGAAGGAAATTTCTGATGCCGGCCGGGGTCAGGGATTTTTGTGCACCAGAGGTGGAAATTTCTTTTTGACCCAAATGTATAAACGGACGTCAGAATGGGATTCGGGGTTAAATTTAATGCTTAAAAAAGGTGCTTTTTGTAGTTTTTAAAAATTGAGCCATTTTGGTGTCCATGGAAGTAAATTCCTGATACCGGGGTCAGGGATTTTTGTGCTCCGTTGGTGAAAAATTTTTTAGGACCCAAATGTATAAACGGATGTCAGAATGGGATTCGGGGTTAAATTTCATCCTTAGAAATGGTGCTTTCTGTAGTTTTCAAAAATTGAGCCATTTTGGTGTCCAGGGAAGGAAATTCCTGATGCCGGGGTCAGGAATTTTTGTGCTCCGGAGGTGAAAATTTTTGTTTCAGCCAAATGTGAAAACGGACGTCAGAATGGGATTTTGGGTTAAATTTCATGCTTAAAAAGGTGCTTTTTGTAGTTTTTAAAAATTGAGCCATTTTGGTATCCGTGGAAGTAAATTCCTGATGCCGGGGTCAGGGATTTTTGTGCTCCGGAGGTGAAAATTTTTGTTTCACCCAAATGTGAAAATGGACGTCAAAATGGGATTTCGGGTTAAATTTCATGCTTAAAAAAGGTGCTTTTTGTAGTTTTTAAAAATTGAGCCATTTTGGTATCCGTGGAAGTAAATTCCTGATGCCGGGGTCAGGGATTTTTTTGCTCCGGATGTGAAAATTTTTGTTTCACCCAAATGTATAAACGGACGTCAGAATGGGATTCGGGTTTAAATTTAATGCTTAAAAAAGGTGCTTTTTGTAGTTTTTAAAAATTGAGCCGTTTTGGTGTCCGGGGAAGGAAATTCCTGATGCCGGGGTCAAAGATTTTTGTGCTCCAGAGGTGAAAATTTTTTTTTGACCCAAATGTATAAACGGATATCAGAATGGGATTCAGGGATAAATTTCAGGCTTAAAAAAGGTGCTTTTAGTAGTTTTTAAAAATGGAGCCATTTTGGTGTCCGGGGAAGGAAATTCCTGATGCCGGAGTCAGGTATTTTTGTGCTCCGGACGTGAAAATTTTTGTTTCACCCAAATGTAAAAACGGACATCAGAATGGGATTTGGGGTTAAATTTCATGCTTAAAAAAGGTGCTTTTTGTAGTTTTTAAAAATTGAGCCGTTTTGGTGTCCGGGAAAGGAAATTTCTGATGCCGGGGTCAGGGATTTTTTTGCTCCGGAGGTGAAAATTTTTTTTTCAACCCAATGTATAAATGGATGTCAGAATGAGATTCGGGGTTAAATTTCATCCTTAGAAATGGTGCTTTTTGTAGTTTTCAAAAATTGAGCCATTTTTGTGTCCAGGGAAGGAAATTCCTGATGCCGGGGTCAGGGATTTTTGTGCTCTGGAGGTGAAAATTTTTGTTTCACCCAAATGTGAAAACGGACGTCAGAATGGGATTTCGGGTTAAATTTCATGCTTAAAAAAGGTGCTTTTTGTAGTTTTTAAAAATTGAGCCGTTTTGGTTTCCGTGGAAGTAAATTCCTGATACCGGGGTCAGAGATTTTTGTGCTCCGTTGGTGAAAAAATTTTTAGGACCCAAATGTATAAACGGATGTCAGAATGGGATTCGGGGTTAAATTTCATCCTTAGAAATGGTGCTTTCTGTAGTTTTCAAAAATTGAGCCATTTTGGTGTCCAGGGAAGGAAATTCCTGATGCCGGGGTCAGGAATTTTTGTGCTCCGGAGGTGAAAATTTTTGTTTCAGCCAAATGTGAAAACGGACGTCAGTATGGGATTTTGGGTTAAATTTCATGCTTAAAAAGGTGCTTTTTATAGTTTTTAAAAATTGAGCCATTTTGGTATCCGTGGAAGTAAATTCCTGATGCCGGGGTCAGGGATTGTTGTGCTCCGTAGGTGAAAAATATTTTAGGACCCAAATGTATAAACGGATGTCAGAATGGGATTCGGGGTTAAATTTCATCCTTAGAAATGGTGCTTTTTGTAGTTTTCAAAAATTGAGCCATTTTTGTGTCCAGGGAAGGAAATTCCTGATGCCGGGGTCAGGGATTTTTGTGCTCCGTAGGTGAAAATTTTTTTTTCACCCAAATGTAAAAACAGATGTCAGAATGGGATTGGGTTAAATTTCATGCTTAAAAATGGTGCTTTTTTGTAGTTTTTAAAAATTGAGCCGTTTTGGTGTCCGGGGAAGGAAATTCCTGATGCCGGGGTCAGGGATTTTTTGTGCTCCGGAGGTGAAATTTTTTTTTTGACCCAAATGTATAAACGGATGTCAGAATGGGATTCGGGGTTAAATTTCATCCTTAAAATGGTGCTTTTGTAGTTTTTAAAAATTGAGCCGTTTTGGTGTCCAGGGAAGGAAATTCCTGATGCCGGGGTCAGGGATTTTTGTGCTCTGGAGGTGAAAATTTTTTTTGAGCCAAATGTAAAAACGGACATCAGAATTGTATTCGGAGTTAAATTTCATGCTTAAAAATGGTGCTTTCTGTAGTTTTTAAAAATTGAGCTGTTTTGGTGTCTCAGGAAGGAATTCCTGATGCCGGGGTCAGGGATTTTTGTGCTCTGGAGGTGAAATTTTTTTTGACCCAATGTGAAAACGGAACGTCAGAATGGGATTTCGGGTTAAATTTCATGCTTAAAAAAAGGTGCTTTTTGTAGTTTTTAAAAATTGAGCCGTTTTTGTGTCCGGGAAAGGAAATTCCTGATGCCGGGGTCAGGTATTTTTGTTCTCCGGAGGTGAAAATTTTTTTTTCACCCAAATGTAAAAACAGACGTCAGAATGCGCTTCGGGGTTAAATTTCATCCTTAAAAAAGATGCTTTTTGTAGTTTTTAAAAATTGAGCCGTTTTTGTGTCCGGGGAAGGAAATTCCTGATGCCGGGGTCAGGTATTTTTGTGCTCCGGAGGTGAAAAATTTTTTTTCACCCAAATGTAAAAACAGACGTCAGAATGCGCTTCGGGGTTAAATTTCATGCTTAAAAAAGGTGCTTTTTGTAGTTTTTAAAAATTGAGCCGTTTTTGTGTCCGGGGAAGGAAATTTCTGATGCCGGCCGGGGTCAGGGATTTTTGTGCACCGGAGGTGAAAATTTTTTTTTGACCCAAATGTATAAACGGACGTCAGAATGGGATTCGGGGTTAAATTTAATGCTTAAAAAAGGTGCTTTTTTGTAGTTTTTAAAAATTGAGCCATTTTGGTGTCCGTGGAAGTAAATTCCTGATACCGGGGTCAGGGATTTTTGTGCTCCATTGGTGAAAAAATTTTTAGGACCCAAATGTGTAAACAGATGTCAGAATGGGATTCGGGGTTAAATTTCATCCTTAGAAATGGTGCTTTCTGTAGTTTTCAAAAATTGAGCCATTTTGGTGTCCAGGGAAGGAAATTCCTGATGCCGGGGTCAGGGATTTTTTTGCTCTGGAGGTGAAAATTTTTTTTTGACCCAAATGTATAAACGGATGTCAGAATGGGATTCGGGGTTAAATTTCATCCTTAGAAATGGTGCTTTCTGTAGTTTTCAAAAATTGAGCCATTTTGGTGTCCAGGGAAGGAAATTCCTGATGCCGGGGTCAGGTATTTTTGTGCTCCGGAGGTGAAAATTTTTGTTTCACCCAAATGTGAAAACGGACGTCAAAATGGGATTTCGGGTTAAATTTCATGCTTAAAAAAGGTGCTTTTTGTAGTTTTTAAAAATTGAGCCATTTTGGTATCCGTGGAAGTAAATTCCTGATGCCGGGGTCAGGGATTTTTTTGCTCCGGAGGTGAAAATTTTTTGGGGACCCAAATGTATAAACAGATGTCAGAATGGGTATGGGGTTAAATTTCAAGCTTAATAATGGTGCTTTTTGTAGTTTTTAAAAATAAAGCCGTTTTTGTGTCCGGGGTAGGAAATTCCTGATGCCGGGGTCAGGGATTTTTTTGCTCTGGAGGTGAAAATTTTTTTTTGACCCAAATGTATAAACGGACGTCAGAATGGGATTCGCGGTTAAATTTAATGCTTAAAAAAGGTTCTTTCGTAGTTTTTAAAAATTGAGCCGTTTTGGTGTCCGTGGAAGGAAATTCCTGATGCCGGGGTCAGGGATTTTTGTGCTCCATAGGTGAAAAAATTTTTAGGACCGATATGTATAAACGGATGTCAGAATATGATTCAGGGATAAATTTCATGCTTAAAAATGGTGCTTTTTGTAGTTTTTAAAAATTGAGCCGTTTTGGTGTCCGGGGAAGGAAATTCCTGATGCCGGGGTCAGGGATTTTTGTGCTCCGGAGGTGGAAATTTTTTTTTGACCCAAATGTAAAAACAGACGTCAGAATGGGATTCGGGGTTAAATTTCATGCTTAAAAATGGTGCTTTTTGTACTTCTTAAAAATTGAGCCATTTTGCTGTCCGGGGAAGGAAATTCCTGATGCCGGGGTCAGGGATGTTTGTGCTCCGGATGTGAAATTTCTTTTTTTATCCAAATGTAAAAACGGACATCAGAATTGGATTCGGGGTTAAATTTCATGCTTAAAAATGGTGCTTTTTTGTACTTTTTAAAAATTGAGCCATTTTGGAGTGCCATGGAAGGAAATTCCTGATGCCGGTGTCAGGTGACTTTTGTGCTACCCGGAGGTGAAAATTTTTGTTTCACCCAAATGTAAAAACGGCCGTCAGAATGGGATTCGGGGTTTCAAATTTCATGCTTAAAATGGTGCTTTTTTTGTAGTTTTTAAAAATTGAGCCGTTTTGGTGTCCGGGGAAGGAAATTCCTGATGCCGGGGTCAGGTATTTTTGTGCTCCGGAGGTGAAAATTTTTTTTGACCCAAATGTAAAAACAGATGTCAGAATTTGATTCGGGGTTATATTTCATGCTTAAAAATGGTGCTTTTTGTAGTTTTTAAAAATTGAGCCGTTTTGGTGTCCGGGGAAGGAAATTCCTGATGCCGGGGTCAGGGATTTTTGTGCTCCGGATGTGAAAATTTTTGTTTCACCCAAATGTAAAAACGGACGTCAGAATGGGATTTGGGGTTAAATTTCATCCTTAGAAATGGTGCTTTTTGTAGTTTTTAAAAATTGAGCCATTTTGGTGTCCGTGGAAGTAAATTCCTGATGCCGGGGACAGGGATTGTTGTGCTCCGTAGGTGAAAAATATTTTAGGACCCAAATGTATAAACGGATGTCAGAATGGGATTCGGGGTTAAATTTCATCCTTAGAAATGGTGCTTTTTGTAGTTTTTAAAAATTGAGCCATTTTGGTGTCCGTGGAAGTAAATTCCTGATACCGGGGACAGGGATTGTTGTGCTCCGTAGGTGAAAAATATTTTAGGACCCAAATGTATAAACGGATGTCAGAATGGGATTAAGGGTTAAATTTCATGGTTAAAAAAGGTTCTTTTTGTAGTTTTTAAAAATTGAGACATTTGATGTCCAGGGAAGGAAATTCCTGATGCCGGGGTCAGGGATTTTTTTGCTCTGGAGGTGAAAATTTTTTTTGACCCAAATGTATAAACGGACGTCAGAATGGGATTCGCGGTTAAATTTAATGCTTAAAAAAGGTGCTTTTTGTAGTTTTTAAAAATTGAGCTGTTTTGGTGTACGGGGAACGAAATTTCTGATGCCGGGGTCAGGGATTTTTTTGCTCCAGAGGTGAAAATTTTTTTTTCAACCCAATGTATAAACGGATGTCAGAATGGGATTTGGGGTTAAATTTCATCCTTAGAAATGGTGCTTTCTGTAGTTTTCAAAAATTGAGCCATTTTGGAGTCCAGGGAAGGAAATTCCTGATGCCGGTGTCAGGGATTTTTGTGCTCCGGAGGTGAAAATTTTTGTTTCAGTCCAAATGTGAAAATGGACGTCAGAATGGGATTTCGGGTTAAATTTCATGCTTAAAAAGGTGCTTTTTGTAGTTTTTAAAAATTGAGCCATTTTGGTGTCCGTGGAAGTAAATTCCTGATGCCGGGGTCAGGGATTGTTGTGCTCCGTAGGTGAAAAATATTTTAGGACCCAAATGTATAAACAGATGTCAGAATGGGATTTGGGGTTAAATTTCAAGCTTAAAAATGGTGCTTTTTGTAGTTTTTAAAAATAGAGCCATTTTTGTGTCCGGGGAAGGAAATTCCTGATGCCGGGGTCAGGGATTTTTTTGCTCTGGAGGTGAAAATTTTTTTTGACCCAAATGTATAAACGGACGTCAGAATGGGATTCGCGGTTAAATTTAATGCTTAAAAAAGGTTCTTTTGTAGTTTTTAAAAATTGAACCGTTTTGGTGTCCGTGGAAGGAAATTCCTGATGCCGGGGTCAGGGATTTTTGTGCTCCATAGGTGAAAAAATTTTTAGGACCCAAATGTATAAACGGATGTCAGAATGGGATTCACGGATACATTTCATGCTTAAAAAAGGTGCTTTTTGTAGTTTTTAAAAATTGAGCCGTTTTGGTGTACGGGGAAGGAAATTTCTGATGCCGGGGTCAGGGATTTTTTTGCTCCAGAGGTGAAAATTTTTTTTTCAACCCAATGTATAAACGGATGTCAGAATGGGATTCGGGGTTAAATTTCATCCTTAGAAATGGTGCTTTCTGTAGTTTTCAAAAATTGAGCCATTTTGGTGTCCAGGGAAGGAAATTCCTGATGCCGGTGTCAGGGATTTTTGTGCTCCATAGGTGAAAAAATTTTTTGGACCCAAATGTATAAACGGATGTCAGAATGGGATTCACGGATACATTTCATGCTTTAAAAAGGTGCTTTTTGTAGTTTTTAAAAATTGAGCCGTTTTGGTGTACGGGGAAGGAAATTCCTGATGCCGGGGTCAGGGATTTTTGTGCTCCGGAGGTGAAAATTTTTGTTTCAGTCCAAATGTGAAAATGGACGTCAGAATGGGATTTCGGGTTAAATTTCATGCTTAAAAAGGTGCTTTTTGTAGTTTTTAAAAATTGAGCCATTTTGGTGTCCGTGGAAGTAAATTCCTGATGCCGGTGTCAGGGATTTTTGTGCTCCGTAGGTGAAAAAATTTTTAGGACCCAAATGTATAAACGGATGTCAGAATGGGATTCGGGGTTAAATTTCATCCTTAAAAAAGGTTCTTTTCGTAGTTTTTAAAAATTGAAACGTTTGATGTCCAGGGAAGGAAATTCCTGATGCCGGGGTCAGGTATTTTTGTGCTCCGCAGGTGAAAATTTTTGTTTCACCCAAATGTAAAAAAAGACGTCAGAATGCGATTCGGGGTTAAATTTCAAGCTTAAATATGGTGCTTTTTGTAGTTTTTAAAAATTGAGCCGTTTTGGTGTCCGAGGAAGGAAATTCCTGATGCCGGGGTCAGGGATTTTTGTGCACCGGAGTTGAAAATTTTTTTTTGACCCAAATGTATAAACGGACGTCAGAATGGGATTCGGGGTTAAATATAATGTTTAAAAAGGTGCTTTTTTGTAGTTTTTAAAAATTGAGCCATTTTGGTGTCCGTGGAAGTAAATTCCTGATGCCGGGGTCAGGGATTTTTGTCCTCCGTAGGTGAAAAAATTTTTAGGATCCAAATGTATAAACGGATGTCAGAATGGGATTCGCGGTTAAATTTCATCCTTAGAAATGGTGCTTTTTGTAGTTTTCAAAAATTGAGCCATTTTGGTGTCCAGGGAAGGAAATTCCTGATGCCGGGGTCAGGGATTTTTGTGCTCCAGAGGTGAAAATTTTTGTTTCACCCAAATGTGAAAACGGACGTCAGAATGGGATTTCGG
>NW_024099293.1:0-5572 GCF_016545835.1 Crotalus tigris
ATTGAGCTCTTTTTGTTCCGGTGAAGGAATTCCTGATGCCGGGTGAAGGACTTTTTGTGATCTGAGGTGAAAATTATTTTTTTTGACCCAAATGTAAACGGCAGTCAGAATTGTATTCGGAGTTAAATTTCATACTTTAAAATGGTGCTTTATGTAGTTTTTAAAAATTGAGCTCTTTTTGTGTCCGGTGAAGGAAATTCCTGATGCCGGGGTGAGGGATTTTTGTGATCTGGAGGTGAAAATTTTTTGTTGAGCCAAATGTAAAAACGTACAGCAGAATTGTATTCGGAGTTAAATTTCATGCTTAAAAATGGTGCTTTATGTAGTTTTTAAAAATTGAGCCATTTTTTTGTCCCTTGAAGGAAATTCCTGATGCCGGGGTCAGGGATTTTTGTGCTCTGGAGGTGAAAATTTTATTTTGACCCAAATGTAAAAACGGACATCAGAATTGTATTCCGGGGTTTACATATCATGCTTAAAAAATGGTTGCTTTAGTAGTATTTTAAAAAATTGATCTCTTTTTGTGTCCCGGAGAAGGAAATTCCTGATCCGTGGTCAGGGATTTTTGTGCTCTGGAGTGAAATTTTATTTTTTACCAAATGTAAAAACGGACATCAGAATTATATTCGGAGTTAAATTTCATGCTTAAAAATGGTGCTTTGTGTAGTTTTTAAAAATTGAGCTGTTTTCGTGTCCGGTGAAGGAAATTTCTGATGCCGGGGTCAGGGATTTTTGTGCTCTGGAGTTGAAAATTTTTTTTGAACCAAATGTAAAAACGGACATCAGAATTGTATTCGGAGTTAAATTTCATGCTTAAAAATGGTGCTTTATGTAGTTTTTAAAAATTGAGCCGTTTTGGTGTCTCAGGGAGGAAACTCCTGATGCCGGGGTCAGGGATTTTTGTGCTCTGGAGGGGAAAATTTTTTTTTGAGCCAAATGTAAAAACAGACAGCAGAATTGTATTCGGAGTTAAATTTCATGCTTAAAAATGGTGCTTTGTGTAGTTTTTAAAAATTGAGCTCTTTTTGTGTCCGGTGAAGGAAATTCCTGATGCCGGGGTGAGGGATTTTTGTGATCTGGAGGTGAAATTTTTTTTTTGACCCAAATGTAAAAACGGAGATCAGAATTGTATTGGGAGTTAAATTTCATGCTTAAAAATGGTGCTTTATGTAGTTTTTAAAAATTGAGCTGTTTTTGTGTCCGATGAAGGAAATTCCTGATGCCGGGGTCAGGGATTTTTGTGCTCTGGAGTTGAAATTTTTTTTTTTGAGTCAAATGTAAAAACGGACATCAGAATTGTATTCGGAGTTAAATTTCATACTTTAAAATGGTGCTTTATGTAGTTTTTTAAAATTGAGCCATTTGTGTGTCTCAGGAAGGAAATTCCTGATGCCGGGGTCAAGGGATTCTCTTGTGCTCTGTAGGTGAAAAATTTTTTTTTTTGAGCACCAAATGTATAAAACGGACATCAGAATTGTATTCGAGTGTAATTTCTGCTTGAAATTGGTGCTTTTAGTGTTTTTAAAAATTGAGCTTGTTTTTGTGTCCGATGAAGGAAAGTCCTGATGCCGGGGTCAGGGATTTTTGTGCTCCAGAGCTGAAAATTTTTTATTGACTCAAATGTCAAAACGGACATCAGAATTGGATTCGGGTTTAAATTTCATGCTTAAAAATGGTGCTTTATGTAGTTTTTAAAAATTGAGCTGTTTTTGTGTCCGATGAAGGAAATTCCTGATGCCGGGGTCAGGGATTTTTGTGCTCTGGAGTTGAAATTTTTTTTTTTGAGTCAAATGTAAAAACGGACATCAGAATTGTATTCGGAGTTAAATTTCATACTTTAAAATGGTGCTTTATGTAGTTTTTAAAAATTGAGCCGTTTTGGTGTCTCAGGAAGGAAATTCCTGATGCCGGGGTCAGGGATGTTTGTGCTCTGGAGGTGAAATTTTTTTTTTGACGCAAATGTAAAAACAGACATCAGAATTGTATTCGGAGTGAAATTTCATGCTTAAAAATGGTGCTTTGTGTAGTTTTTAAAAAGTGAGCTCTTTTTGTGTCCGTTGAAGGAAATTCCTGATGCCGGGGTGAATGATTTTTGTGATCTGGAGGTGAAATTTTTTTTTTGACCCAAATGTAAAAACGGACATGAGAATTGTATTCGGAGTTAAATTTCATGCTTAAAAATGGTGCTTTATGTAGTTTTTAAAAATTGGGCCGTTTTGGTGTCTCAGGAAGGAAATTCCTGATGCCGGGGTCAGGGATTTTTGTGCTCTGGAGGTGAAATTTTTTTTTTGAGCCAAATGTAAATACGGACAGCAGAATTGTATTCGGAGTTAAATTTCATGCTTAAAAATGGTGCTTTATGTAGTTTTTAAAAATTGAGCCATTTTTTTGTCCGGTTAAGGAAATTCCTGATGCCGGGGTCAGGGATGGTTGTGCTCTGGAGGTGAAATTTTTTTTTTGACCCAAATGTAAAAACAGACATCAGAATTGTATTCGGAGTTAAATTTCATGCTTAAAAATGGTGCTTTGTGTAGTTTTTAAAAATTGAGCTGTTTTCGTGTCCGGTGAAGGAAATTCCTGATGCCGGGGTGAGGGATTTTTGTGATCTGGAGGTGAAATTTTAAATTTTGACCCAAATGTAAAAACGGACTGAGAATTGTATTCGGCAGTTAAAATTTCATGCTTAAAAATGGGTGCTTTATGTAGTTTTTAAAAATTTGGCCGTTTTTGTGTCTCAGGAAGGAAATTCCTGATGCCGGGGTCAGGGATTTTTGTGCTCTGGAGGTGAAAATTTTTTTTTGAGCCAAATGTAAAAACGGACAGCAGAATTGTATTTGGAGTTAAATTTCATGCTTAAAAATGGTGCTTTATGTAGTTTTTAAAAATTGAGCCATTTTTTTGTCCGTTTAAGGAAATTCCTGATGCCGGGGTCAGGGATTTTTGTGCTCTGGAGGTGAAAATTTTATTTTGACCCAAATGTAAAAACGGACATCTGAATTGTATTCGGGGTTAAATATCATGCTTAAAAATGGTGCTTTATGTAGTTTTTAAAAATTGATCTGTTTTCGTGTCCGGAGAAGGAAATTCCTGATGCCGGGGTCAGGGATTTTTGTGCTCTGGAGGTGAAAATTTTATTTTGACCCAAATGTAAAAACGGACATCAGAATTGTATTCGGGGTTAACTTTCATGCTTAAAAATGGTGCTTTATGTAGTTTTTAAAAATTGAGCCGTTTTGGTGTCTAGGGAAGGAAATTCCTGATGATGGGGTCAGGGATTGTTGTGCTCCGGAGGTGAAAATTTTTTTTGACCCAAATGTAAAAATGGATATCAGAATTGGATTCGGTGTTAAATTTCATGCTTAAAAATGGTGCTTTATGTAGTTTTTAAAAATTGAGCCATTTTTTTGTCCGGTTAATGAAATTCCTGATGCCGGGGTCAGGGATGTTTGTGCTCTGGAGGTGAAATTTTTTTTTTCACCCAAATGTAAAAACAGACATCAGAATTGTATTCTGAGTTAAATTTCATGGCTAAAAATGGTGCGTATGTAGTTTTTAAAAATTGAGCTGTTTTCGTGTCGCGTGAAGGAAATTTCCTTATGCCGGGGTCAGGGATTTTTGTGGCTCTGGAGTTTAAATAAAAATTTTTTTTTTGAGTCAAATGTAAAAAACGGACATCAGAATGTATTCGAAGTTAAATTTCATACTTTAAAATGTAAAATGGTGCTTTATGTAGTTTTTAAAAATTGAGGCCATTTTGGTGTCTCCGGAAGAAATTCCTGATGCCCTGGGGTCAGGTATGTTGGTGCTCTGAGGTGAAAATTTTTTTTTGAGCTAAAATGTAAAAGCGGAGATCAAATTGTATTCGAGTTAAATTTCATGTGCTTAAAAATGGTGCTTTGTGGAGTTTTTAAAAATTGAGCTGTTTTCGTGTCCGGTGAAGGAAATTCCTGATGCCGTGGTGAGGGATTTTTGTGATATGGAGGTGAAAATTTTTTTTTGACCCAAATGTAAAAACGGACATCAGAATTGTATTCGGGGTTAAATTTCATGCTTAAAAATGGTGCTTTATGTAGTTTTTAAAAATTGAGCCGTTTTGGTGTCTCAGGAAGGAAATTCCTGATGCCGGGGTCAGGGATTTTTGTGCTCTGGAGTTTAAATTTTTTTTTTGAGTCAAATGTAAAAACGGACATCAGAATTGTATTCGGAGTTAAATTTCATACTTTAAAATGGTGCTTTATGTTGTTTTTAAAAATTGAGCCATTTTGGTGTCTCAGGAAGGAAATTCCTGATGCCGGGGTCAGGGATGTTTGTGCTCTGGAGGTGAAAATTTTTTTTTGAGCTAAATGTAAAAACGGAGATCAGAATTGTATTCGGAGTTAAATTTCATGCTTAAAAATGGTGCTGTGTGTAGTTTTTAAAAATTGAGCTGTTTTCGTGTCCGGTGAAGGAAATTCCTGATGCCGTGGTGAGGGATTTTTGTGATATGGAGGTGAAAATTTTTTTTTGACCCAAATGTAAAAACGGACATCAGAATTGTATTCGGGGTTAAATTTCATGCTTAAAAATGGTGCTTTATGTAGTTTTTAAAAATTGAGCCGTTTTGGTGTCTCAGAAGGAAATTCCTGATGCGGGGTCGGGATTTTTGTGCTCTGGAAGGTGAAAATTTTTTTTTGAGCCAATATGTAAAAAACGGACATCAGAATTGTATTCGGAGTTAAATTTCATGCTTAAAAATGGTGCTTTATGTAGTTTTTAAAAATTGAGCTGTTTTGGTGTCTCAGGAAGGAATTCCTGATGCCGGGGTCAGGGATTTTTGTGCTCTGGAGGTGAAAATTTTATTTTGACCCAAATGTAAAAACGGACATCAGAAGTGTATTCGGGGTTAAATATCATGCTTAAAAATGGTGCTTTGTGTAGTTTTTAAAAATTGAGCTCTTTTTGTGTCCGGTGAAGGAAATTCCTGATGCCGGGGTGAAGGACTTTTCTGATCTGGAGGTGAAAATTTTATTTTGACCCAAATGTAAAAACGGACATGAGAATTGTATTCGGAGTTAAATTTCATGCTTAAAAATGGTGCTTTATGTAGTTTTTAAAAATTGAGCCGTTTTGGTTTCTCAGGAAGGAAATTCCTGATGCCGGGGTCACGGATTTTTGTGCTCTGGAGGTGAAAATTTTTTTTTGAGCCAAATGTAAAAACGGACAGCAGAATTGTATTTGGAGTTAAATTTCATGCTTAAAAATGG
This sequence comes from Crotalus tigris, assembly GCF_016545835.1. NCBI lineage: Eukaryota > Metazoa > Chordata > Lepidosauria > Squamata > Viperidae > Crotalus > Crotalus tigris. Next base: position 5,244 of record NW_024099293.1, read on the forward strand.
TGCTTTATTTAGTTTTTAAAAATTGAGCCTTTTTTGTCCGTTGAAGGAAATTCCTGATGCCGGGGTCAGGGATTTTTGTGCTCTGGAGGTGAAAATTTTATTTTGACCCAAATGTAAAAACGGACATCAGAAGTGTATTCGGGGTTAAATATCATGCTTAAAAATGGTGCTTTATGTAGTTTTTAAAAATTAAGCTGTTTTCGTGTCCGGAGAAGGAAATTCCTGATGCCGGGGTCAGGGATTTTTGTGCTCTGGAGGTGAAAATTTTATTTTGACCCAAATGTAAAAACGGACATCAGAATTGTATTCGGGGTTAAATTTCATGCTTA
>NW_024099294.1:0-10000 GCF_016545835.1 Crotalus tigris
TTTCTTTCATAAGATAGGCCTGGGGCAATATCACAATTGTTGGCAAATAGCCAATTAAGCATGAAAACTCAAAATGTGAAACTGACCTCAAATTCGAAATGTATGCATATACTCAGGTTGCCCACATATTGGGGAACCCGAAAAAACATGAGTTTTCCATATCCAATCTTTCTTTCAAAAGATAGGCCTGGGCCAATATCACAATTGTTGGCAAATAGCCAATTAAGCATGAAAACTGAAAATGTGAAACTGACCTGAAATTCGCAATGTATGCATATACTCATGTTGCCCACAGATTGGGGAACCCGAAAAAACATGTGTTTTCCGTATCTGACCTTTCCTTCAAAAGGTAGGCCTGCGCTAATATCACAATTGTTGGCAAATAGCCAATTAAGCATGAAACCTCAAAATGTGAAACTGACCTCAAATTCGAAATGTATGCATATACTCAGGTTCCCCACAGGTTGGGCAACCCGAAAAAACATGTGTTTTCCGTATCCAAACTTTCCTTCGAAAGGTCGGCCTGTTCCAATATCACATTTGTTCGCAAATAACCCAAATAAGGATGAAAACTCAAAATGTGAAACTGACCTCAAATTCGAAATGTATGCATATACTCAGGTTGCCCACAGATTGGGGAACCCGAAAAAACATGTGTTTTCCGTATCCAACCTTTCCTTCAAAAGGTAGGCCTGGTCCAATATCACAATTGTTGGCAAATAAGCCAATTAAGCATGAAAACTCAAAATGTGAAACTGACCTCAAATTCGCAATGTATGCATATACTCAGGTTCCCCACAGATTGGGGAACCCGAAAAAACATGTGTTTTCCGTATCCAAACTTTCCTTCGAAAGGTTGGCCTGTTCCAATATCACATTTGTTCGCAAATAACCCAAATAAGGATGAAAACTCAAAATGTGAAACTGACCTCAAATTCGAAATGTATGCATATACTCAGGTTCCCACAGGTTGGGGAACCCGAAAAAACATGAGTTTTCCGTATCCGACCTTTCCTTCAAAAGCTAGGCCTGGGCCTATATCGCATTTGTTGGCAAATGGCCTATTAAGCATGAAAACTCAAAATGTGAAACTGACCTCAAATTCGAAATGTATGCATATACTCAGGTTGCCCACAGATTGGGGAACACGAAAAAACATGTGTTTTCCATATCCAATCTTTCTTTCAAAAGATAGGCCTGGGCCAATATCACCATTGTTGGCAAATAGCCAATTAAGCATGAAAACTCAAAATGTGAAACTGACCTCAAATTCGAAATGTATGCATATACTCAGGTTGCCCACAGGTTGGGGAACCCGAAAAAACATGTGTTTTCCATATCTGACCTTTCCTTCAAAAGGTAGGCCTGCGCTAATATCAAAATTGTTGGCAAATAAGCCAATTAAGCATGAAAACTCAAAATGTGAAACTGACCTCAAATTCGAAATGTATGCATATACTCAGGTTTCCCACACGTTGGGGAACCCGAAAAAACATGTGTTTTCCGTATCTGACCTTTCCTTCAAAAGGTAGGCCTGCGCCAATATCACAATTGTTGGCAAATAACCCAAATACGGATGAAAACTCAAAATGTGAAACTGACCTCAAATTCGAAATGTATGTATATACTCAGGTTGCCCAAAGATTGGGGAACACGAAAAAACATGTGTTATTCCGTATCGACCTTTCTTCCAAGGTAGGCCCTGCGCAATATCACAATTGTTGGCAAATAAACCCAAAATAAGGATGAAAACTCAAAATGTGAACTGACCTCAAATTCGAAATGTTTTATATACTCAGGTTGCCCAAAGATTGGGGAAAACGAAAAAACATGTGTTTTCCATATCCAATCTTTCTTTCAAAAGATAGGCCTGGGCCAATATCACAATTGTTGGCAACTAGCCAATTAAGCATGAAAACTCAAAATGTGAAACTGACCACCAATTCGAAATGTATGCATAGACTCAGGTTGCCCACAGATTGGAGGCAAAACGAAAACTGTGTTTTTCCATATCCATACTTGTCCTTGCAAAAGATAGGCCTGGGCCACTATCACAATTGTTGGCAAATAGCCAATTAAACATGAACTCAAAATGTGAAACTGTCCCTCAATTCGAAATGTTGGCATATCTCAGGTTGCCCACAGATTTGGGACCCGAAAACACACATAGTTTGTCATATCCAATCTTTCTTTCAAAAGATTGGCCTGGGCCAATATCACAATTGTTGGCAAATAGCCAATTAAGCATGAAAACTCAAAATGTGAAACTGACCTCAAATTCGCAATGTATGCATATACTCAGGTTGCCCACAGGTTGGGGAACCCGAAAAAACATGTGTTTTCCGTATCCCACCTTTCCTTCAAAAGGTAGGCCTGCGCTAATATCACAATTGTTGGCAAATAGCCAATTAAGCATGAAAACTCAAAATGTGAAACTGACCTGAAATTCGCAATGTATGCATATACTCAGGTTGCCCACAGATTGGGGAACCCGAAAAAACATGTGTTTTCCGTATCTGACCTTTTCTTCAAAAGGTAGGCCTGCGCTAATATCACAATTGTTGGCAAATAAGCCAATTAAGCATGAAAACTCAAAATGTGAAACTGACCTCAAATTCGAAATGAATGCATATACTCAGGTTGCCCAGAGATTGGGGAACACGAAAAAACATGTGTTTTCCATATCCAATCTTTCTTTCAAAAGATAGGCCTGGGCCAATATCACAATTGTTGGCAAATAGCCAATTAAGCATGAAAACTCAAAATGTGAAACTGGACCTCCCAATCTTCGAAATGTATCATATACTCAGGTGCCCACAGATTGGGGTAACACGAAAAAACATGTGTTTTCCATATCCAATCTTTCTTTCAAAAGATAGGCCTGGGCCAATATCACAATTGTTGGCAAATAGCCAATTAAGCATGAAAACTCAAAATGTGAAACTGTCCTCAAATTCGAAATGTATGCATATACTCAGGTTGCCCAGAGATTGGGGAACCCGAAAAAACATGAGTTTTCCATATCCAATCTTTTCTTTCAAAAGATAGGCTGGGCCAATATCACATTGTTGGCAAAATAAGCCAATTAAGCTGAAAACTCAACATGTGAAACTGACCTCAAATTCGCAATGTATGCATATACTCAGGTTCCCCACAGGTTGGGCAACCCGAAAAAACATGTGTTTTCCGTATCCAACCTTTCCTTCGAAAGGTAGGCCTGGGCCAATATCACATTTGTTCGCAAATAACCCAAATAAGGATGAAAAATCAAAATGTGAAACTGACCTCAAATTCGAAATGTATGCATATACTCAGGTTCCCCACAGGTTGGGCAACCAGAAAAAACATGTGTTTTCCGTATCTGACCTTTCCTTCAAAAGGTAGGCCTGGGCCAATATCACAATTGTTGGCAAATCAGCAATTAAGCATGAAAACTCAAAATGTGAAACTGACCTCAAATTCGAAATGTATGCATATACTCAGGTTGCCCACAGATTGGGGAACACGAAAAAACGTGTTTTCCATATCCAATCTTTCTTTCAAAAGATAGGCCTGGGCCAATATCACAATTGTTGGCAAATAGCCAATTAAGCATGAAAACTCAAAATGTGAAACTGACCTCAAATTCGAAATGTATGCATATACTCAGGTTGCCCACACGTTGGGGAACCCGAAAAAACATGTGTATCTTCCGGTATCACAATGTTGGCACCAATTTCCTTCAAAAGGTAGGCCTTGGGGAACGTGTTTTCTAATATCACAAATTGTTGGCAAATAAGCCAATAAAGCATGAAAACTCAAAATGTGAAACTGACCTCAAATTCGAAATGTATGCATATACTCAGGTTGCCCACAGATTGGGGAACCCGAAAAAACATGTGTTTTCCATATCCAATCTTTCTTTCAAAAGATAGGCCTGGGCCAATATCACAATTGTTGGCAAATAGCCAATTAAGCATGAAAACTCAAAATGTGAAACTGTCCTCAAATTCGAAATGTATGCATATACTCAGGTTGCCCACAGATTGGGGAACCCGAAAAAACATGTGTTTTCCATATCCAATCTTTCTTTCAAAAGATAGGCCTGGGCCAATATCACAATTGTTGGCAAATAGCCAATTAAGCATGAAAACTCAAAATGTGAAACTGACCTCAAATTCGCAATGTATGCATATACTCAGGTTGCCCACAGATTGGGCAACCCGAAAAAACATGTGTTTTCCGTATCCAACCTTTCCTTCGAAAGGTAGGCCTGTTCCAATATCACATTTGTTCGCAAATAACCCAAATAAGGATGAAAACTCAAAATGTGAAACTGACCTCAAATTCGAAATGTATGCATATACTCAGGTTCCCCACAGGTTGGGCAACCCGAAAAAACATGTGTTTTCCGTATCTGACCTTTCCTTCAAAAGGTAGGCCTGGGCCAATATCACAATTGTTGGCAAATAAGCCAATTAAGCATGAAAACTCAAAATGTGAAACTGACCTCAAATTCGAAATGTATGCATATACTCAGGTTGCCCACAGATTGGGGAACCCGAAAAAACATGTGTTTTCCGTATCCAACCTTTCCTTCAAAAGGTAGGCCTGGGCCAATATCACAATTGTTGGCAAATAAGCCAATTAAGCATGAAAACTCAAAATGTGAAACTGACCTCAAATTCGAAATGTATGCATATACTCAGGTTGCCCACAGATTGGGGAACACGAAAAAACATGTGTTTTCCATATCCAATCTTTCTTTCAAAAGATAGGCCTGGGCCAATATCACAATTGTTGGCAAATAACCCAAATAAGGATGAAAACTCAAAATGTGAAACTGGTATTCCCATCTCTTTAAGAACTTGCCACAATTTGTTGTGATCCACACAACGAAAGGCTTTAGCGTAGTCAATGAAGCAGAAGTAGATGTTTTTCTGGAACTCTCTAGCTTTCTCCATGATCCAGTCGTATTGCACTTCCCTGTGTTACACCTTAAGAGGTTGCTCCTAAAAGTGCACCCGGCTCGCCCCCTTCAAGCAAACCCAGATGTTTTTATTCAAGCATAGTTTTGTTTGTCCTGCCCTTCTTTTTCTTTAAGGAGATCGTACGTATGTAGGTTTTGTGTTTCTAAACTATATTTCTTAGAGATACCTATGTATTAATATAAGCGCAATATCAAATATCTATTTGAAATATTGTGTATTTTTATTACGAAGCGATCAATCTAAAAATAAATGTAGTTTATTTTGAAAAAGTATATAACCTATCGTTCCCTTATAGGTTTATCATTTAAAGGATGGATAAAAGGGATGAGACGTGACAAGTTGCAACTAATGGCATTTATTAATTTGTTCGCCGTCCATCTAACTTTGTGGACCTTCGTCTATTAATAAGGTGTTAATACCGTTAATAAAGATAGAGAATACGGTCATTTTAAAATGCCATTAAAAAGGTTTATTTCTTTGGGTGGCCGCAATACCCATTTTTGACCCCGGAAGGGCACAGTTTTCTGTCCCATAGCTTTGGCTTGGAGTCCATCCTAGGCCTTTTTAATGGCCTCCATCCTATAGCTAAGGCAGGGGTAGGCAACCTTGGCTCTTTGATGACTGGTGGACTTCAACTCGCAGAATTCCTGAGCCAGCCCTGCTAAGGGACGGAAAACTGGTCAAATCAGATACTGTGGCCAGAAAAATAAATAAACCTCTTTAAGATGATTATTCTTGATTATTAACACTTATTAATATGAATAAGCCACGATAGGCCTTAACTCGGTTTAAGATTGGAACCAGGATTTCTTCTGCGCCCGTGTCGCACCGACCGGGCCCCCCGTCGCCACGTTAATATTAATAATAAGGCGTTAAGAATAAAAATAGAGAAGAATAAGCTTCAAATGCTATTCAAAAGCATTTATTTCTTTGGGCGGCAGCAGTACCCGATTTTGACCACAGGAGGGCAGTGTTTCCCATCCCATAGCATTACCAGGGAGGCCGTCGTAGGCCACTTGCCCAGGATCGGGACACCGAGAAGCTAAGCCCCAAAACGCAGAGCGTCAGCCAAAGGGTTGCCACTCTATGCTCCTCCGAAAGGGACGGGCCGCTTCCCTCGGCCTTCTGCGCATGTCGGCCGGCTGGTTTTTCACGAGTAATCTGCGAGAGGCCCTCTCTGGACGGCGGGCTTCCCGTCCGTCGGTGTCGGCCGTCCCCCAGGTGCTGCGGTAAACGACTTTCATTCCTTCCTTGTTAATCTTCCCGCCTACTTCCTTTCGGGTCAGGTCAAAGGGTTAGGGTTTTAGGGTTAGAGTTAGGGTTTTAGGGTTACGGTTAGGGCAGGGGGTAGGCAACCTTGGCTCTTTGATGACTGGTGGACTTCCTGTATCAATCTTTTTTATTGATTGTTTCCATCAACATATGTTAACTTTTCCAATCTACAAGTTGCCTGGAGTTTGCTAAGCTAATAGATGTTCAATTCCTAATCCTTCTTTCTTTGCTGTAACCAAGAATAAAATAAATTCCAAATTTGATAGCAGTCCGTATGTTCTTTGTACGACTCGTGGACTTCAACTCCCTTATTAATATTAGGCCATCCTAGGCTTTCTTAACTAGGTTTAAGGCTTTTGAAGCAGATTTCTTCTTCCGCGACTGCGTTGCAGCCAACGGGCCTCCCCTGGCCCTATTAATGAGGTGTTAATACCATTAATAAAGTATGGTTGAACGGGCTCAAAACTTTGACGAGCCGATTTTATTAGATACACGGGAGATAATTTGGGTGAGGAATGTTAAATTTACTCAAGCTCAAAATTTAGGAGAAAATTTCTAGAAAATGTTTTATAGGTGGCACCTTGATCCACAAAAGATGTCTCGTACGTATCCAAATGTGCAGCCCAAATGCTGGAGACGCGGTTGTTTGGATGCAACGTATTATCACATTTGGTGGTCATGTAGAAATATAAAGGCTTTCCGGATCAAGATTTGGTGGAACATTCAGAAGATTTTTAATAGAAGGATAAATATTACACCACAATTGTTTTTGTTAGGTATTATTGCCGATTGCGACGGCAAAGAGATTATTTTGATGTTGAACTTAATCACAGCGGCAAGGTGCTGATTGGGCAATATCGGAAGAAGGATTCTTTGCCTACTATAGAAGAATGGTTTTCTAAAGTTTCTTATTTATCAGAAATGGGAAAAATTTCGGCTTATCCGAAAGACCATTCACAAGAGAGATACATTTCAGCGTGGAAAAGACGGGTAGATTTTGTACAGAATAAATATGGAATTAAAAAGTATTATTTAGCTTTTGAATAACTTATGTTTAAGGGTAACGGTTAGAATTTTTGTTTTTACGTATTGGAGTTAAAGTATTTAAAAATTTCTTTTTTAGGATGTACGTATAATTGATGTTTATTTAATTTGTATGGTTTTTTTTTAACCCTGTATTCAGCTCTGGGAAGGAGGGGGGAGGGTAATGGGGGGGTGGGAGGGGGGTATCATTTTATTGTAAAACTTTAAAATTTTTCAATTAAAAAAAATACTATTAATACAGATAGAGAATACCGTCATTTTAAAACGCCATTAAAAAGGTTTATTTCTTTGGGTGGCCGCAATACCGATTTATGAGCACAGGAGGGCACAGTTTTCTGTCCCATAGCTTTGGCTGGGAGTCCATCCTAGGCCTTTTTAATGGCCTCCATCCTATAGCTAAGGCAGGGGTAGGCAACCTTGGCTCTTTGATGACTGGTGGACTTCAACTCCCAGAATTCCTGAGCCAGCCCTGCTAAGGCACGGAAAACTGGTCAAATCAGATACTGCGGCCAGAAAAATAAATAAACCTCTTTAAGATGATTATTCTTGATTATTAAAACCTTATTAATACGAATAAGCCACGATAGGCCTGAACTCGGTTTAAGATTTGAACCAGGATTTCTTCTGCGCTCGTGTCGCACCGACCGGACCCCCCGTCGCCACGGTAATATTAATAAGTCATTAAGAATAAAAATAGAGAAGAATAAGCTTCAAATGCTATTAAAAAGTATTTATTTCTTCGGGCGGCAGCAGTACCCATTTTTGAACACAGGAGGGCAGCGTTTCCCGTCCCATAGCATTAACAGGGAGGCGGTCGTAGGCCTTTTGCCCAGGATCGGGACACCGAGAAGCTAAGCCCTAAAGCGCAGAGCGTCAGCCAAAGGGTCGCCACTCTACGCTCTTCCGAAAGGGACGGGCCGCTTTCCTCAGCCTTCTGCGCATGTCCGCCGGCGTCGTTGAAATGCGACCCTCCCAATACGGCCGACTTTCCGTCCGTCCTTCTTAATCATCCTGCCACTTCCTTTTTTTCCGGGACCTTCTTGGCAGGGCGGACTCCACGTCCGATCAACGAGGTAAGCCTTTAAAACCCCATTAAAAAGGCTTCTTTCCCTTGGCGGCCGCAATACCCGTCCCATAGCATTTACCCTCGAGGCCAGCGTAGGCCTCGTCCACGGCCTCAATGCCGCTATCGCTAAGGGAGGGAAAACAGTGTCCTCCCGTGGCCAAGCCGGGTATAGCAGCCACCAAAAGAAATAAACCTTTAAAAATGGCAAAAGGGCCTCCCGTCGCCCTATTAATATTAACAAGAGGTTACTAATAAAAACGGGGGGAAAGAAATAGCCTTAAAATCCCATTTAAAAGCTTTATTTTTTTCGGCGACCGTAGTACCCGTTTTTGACCACAGGAGGGCAGTGTTTCCCGTCTCATAGCATTAACACGGAGGCCGTCGTAGGCCATTTACCCAGGATCGGGACACCGAGAAGCTAAGCCCCAAAGCGCAGAGCGTCAGCCAAAGGGTCGCCACTCTATGCTCCTCCGAAAGGGACGGGCCGCTTCCCTCGGCCTTCTGCGCATGTCGGCCGGCTGGTTCTTGACGAGTAATCAGCGGGAGGCCCTCTCTAGATGGCGGGCTTCCTGTCCGTCGGTGTCGGCCGTCCCCCAGGTGCTGCAGTAAACGATTTCCGTTCCTTCGTTCTTAATCTTCCCACCTACTTCCTTCTGGATAGACCTCCTCAATATGTCCGACTTCCTGTCCGTTCAAATTTGCTGTCCTCCAGGGGCTTTGAAATGCGACCTTCCCAATATGGCCGACTTCCGTTCCTTCGTTCTTAATCTTCCCACCTACTTCCTTTTGGATAGACCTCCTCAATATGTCTGACTTCCTGTCCGTTCAAATTTGCTGTCCTCCAGGGGCTTTTAAATGTGACCTTCCCAATATGGCCGACTTCCGGTCAGTCCTTTTTAATCATCCTTCCACTTCCTTTTTTTCTGGGACCTTTCAATATGTCCGACTTCCTGTCCGCTCAAATTCGCCATCCTCCAGGGGCTTTTAAATGCGACCTTCCCAATATGGCCGACTTCCGGTCAGTCCTTTTTAATCATCCTTCCACTTCCTTTTTTTCTGGGACCTTTCAATATGTCCGACTTCCTGTCCGCTCAAATTCGCCATCCTCCAGGGGCTTTTAAATGCGACCTTCCCAATATGGCCGACCTCCAGTCCGTCCTTCTTAATCATCCTTCCACTTCCTTTTTTTCTGGGACCTTTCAATATGTCTGACTTCCTGTCCGCTCAAATTCGCCATCCTCCAGGGGCTTTTAAATGCAACCTTCCCAATATGGCTGACCTCCGGTCCGTCCTTCTTAATCATCCTTCCACTTCCTTTTTTTCTGGGACCTTTCAATATGTCCGACTTCCTGTCCGCTCAAATTCGCCATCCTCCAGGGGCTTTTAAATGCGACCTTCCCAATATGGCTGACTGCCGGTTCCTCTTTCTTAATCATCCTTACACTTCCTTTTTTCGGGGACCTTCTCGATATGGCCACTTCCCGTCCGGTCAAATTCGTCATCCTCCATGGTTTTTAAAAGTGACCTTTCCATCATGGCCGACTTCCGGTCCTTCATTCTTAATCTTTCCCCCTACTTCCTTTCGGGGAGACCTCCTCAATATGGCCGACTTCCTGTCCGCTCAAATTCGCTGTCTTCCAGGGTGTTT
>NW_024099295.1:0-4457 GCF_016545835.1 Crotalus tigris
ATTTTTGTGCTCTGGAGGTGAAAATTTTTTTTGACCCAAATTTAAAAACGTACATCAGAATTGGATTCAGGGTTAAATTTCATGCTAAAAAATGGAGCTTTATGTAGTTTTTAAAAATTGAGCCATTTTGGTGTCCGGGGAAGGAAATTCCTGATGCCGGTGTCAGGGATTTTTGTGCTCTGGAGGTGAATTTTTTTTTTGACCCAAATGTAAAAATGGACCTAAGAATTGGATTCGGGGTTAAATTTCATGCTTAAAAATGGTGCTTTATTTAGTTTTTAAAAATTGAGCCGTTTTGGTGTCCGGGAAAGGAAATTCCTGATGCCAGGGTCAGGGATTTTTGTGCTCCGGAGGTGAAATTTTTTTTTTGACCCAAATGTAAAAACGAACATCAGAATTGGATTCGGAGTTAAATTTCATACTTAAAAATGGTGCTTTATCTAGTTTTTAAAAATTGAGCCGTTTTGGTGTCCAGGGAAGGAAATTCCTGATGCCGGAGTCAGGAATTTTTTTGCTCCAGAGGTGAAATTTTTTTTTGAACCAAATGTTAAAATGGACATCAGAATTGGATTCAGGGTTAAATTTCATGCTTAAAAATGGTGCTTTATCTAGTTTTTAAAAATTGAGCCGTTTTGGTGTCCCGGGAATGAAATTTCTGATGCCGAGGTCAGGGATTTTTGTGCTCCGGAGGTGAAATTTTTTTTTTGACCCAAATGTAAAAACGGACATCAGAATTGGATTCGGGGTTAAATTTCATGCTTAAAAATGGTGCTTTATGTAGTTTTTAAAAATTGAGCCGTTTTGGTGTCCGGGAAAGGAAATTCCTGATGTCGGGGTCAGGGATTTTTGTGCTCCGGAGGCGAAATTTTTTTGACGCAAATGTTAAAATGGACATCAGAATTGGATTCGGGGTTAAATTTCATGCTTAAAAATTGTGCTTTATCTAGTTTTTTAAAATTGAGCCGTTTTTGTGTCCGGGAAAGGAAATTCCTGATGCCGGGGTCAGGGATTTTTGTGCTCTGGAGGTGAATTTTTTTTTGACCCAAATGTTAAAATGGACATCAGAATTGGATTCGGAATTAAATTTCATGCTTAAAAATGGTGCTTTATGTAGTTTTAAAAAATTGAGCCGTTTTGGTGTCTGGGGAAGGAAAATCCTGATGCCGGGGTCAGGGATTTTTGTGCTCTGGAGGTGAAAATTTTTTTGGACCCAAATGTAAAAACGGACATCATAATTGGATTCGGGGTTAAATTTCATGCTTAAAAATGGTGCTTTATGTAGTTTGTAAATAGGGAGCTATTTTGATTTCTGGGGAAGGAAATTCCTGATGCCGAGGTCAGGGATTTTTGTGCTCCAGAGGTGAAATTTTTTTTTGACCCAAATGTTAAAATGGACATCAGAATTGGATTCAGGGTTAAATTTCATGCTTAAAAATGGTGCTTTATCTCGTTTTTAAAAATTGAGCCGTTTTGGTGTCCCGGGAAGGAAATTTCTGATGCCGAGGTCAGGGATTTTTGTGCTCCGGAGGTGAAATTTTTTTTTTGACCCAAATGTAAAAACGGACATCAGAATTGGATTCAGGGTTAAATTTCATGCTTAAAAATTGTGCGTTTATGTTTTTTAAAAATTGAAGCCGTTTTGGTGTCCGGGGAAGGAAATTCCTGATGCCGCCTGTGGTCAGGGATTTTTGTGCTCCGGAGGTGAAATTTTTTTTGACCCAAATGTAAAAACGCACATCAGAATTGGATTCGGAGTTAAATTTCATGCTTAAAAATGGTGCTTTATGTAGTTTTTAAAAATTGAGCCGTTTTGGTGTCCGTGAAAGGAAATTCCTGATGCCGGGGTCAGGGATTTTTGTGCTCCAGAGGTGAAATTTTTTTTTTGACCCAAATGTAAAAACAGGCATCAGAATGGGATTCGGGGTTAAATTTCATACTTAAAAATGGTGCTTTATGTAGTTTTTAATTATGGAGCCGTTTTGGTGTCCGGGAAAGGAAATTCCTGATGTCGGGGTCAGGGATTTTTGTACTACGGAGGTGAAATTTTTTTGACCCAAATGTTAAAATGGACATCAGAATTGGATTCGGGGTTAAATTTCATGCTTAAAAATGGTGCTTTATGTAGTTTTTTAAAATGGAGCCGTTTTGGTTTCTGGGGAAGGAAATTCCTGATGCCGGGGTCAGGGATTTTTGTGCTCCAGAGGTGAAAAATTTTTTTTGACCCAAATGTAAAAATGGACATTAGAATTGGATTCGGGGTTAAATTCATTGCTTAAAAATGGTGGCTTTAGGTAGTTTTTTAAAATTGATCCGTTTTGGTGTCCGGGAAAGGAAATCTGATGCCGGGGTCAGGGATTTTTGTGCTCCTGAGGTGAAATTTTTTTTTTGACCCAAATGTAAAATCAGGCATCAGAATTGGATTCGGGGTTAAATTTCATACTTAAAAATGGTGCTTTATGTAGTTTTTAATTATGGAGCCGTTTTGGTGTCCGGGAAAGGAAATTCCTGATGTCGGGGTCAGGGATTTTTGTGCTCCGGAGGCGAAATTTTTTTGACGCAAATGTTAAAATGGACATCAGAATTGGATTCGGGGTTAAATTTCATGCTTAAAAATTGTGCTTTATCTAGTTTTTAAAAATTGAGCCGTTTTGGTGTCCCGGGAAGGAAATTCCTGATGTCGGGGTCAGGGATTTTTGTGCTCCGGAGGTGAAATTTTTTTGGACCCAAATGTTAAAAAGGACATCAGAATTGGATTCGGAATTAAATTTCTTACTTAAAAATGGTGCTTTATGTAGTTTTAAAAAATTGACCCGTTTTGGTGTCCGGGAAATTCCTGATGCCGGGGTCAGGGATTTTTGTGCTCCGGCGGTGAAATTTTTTTTGACCCAAATGTTAAAATGGACATCAGAATTGGATTCGGAATTAAATTTCATGCTTAAATATGGTGCTTTATCTAGTTTTTAAAAATTGAGCCGTTTTGGTGTCCCGGGAAGGAAATTCCTGATGCCGGGGTCAGGGATTTTTGTGCTCCGGAGGTGAAATTTTTTTGGACCCAAATGTTAAAATGGACATCAGAATTGGATTCGGGGTTAAATTTCATGCTTAAAAATTGTGCTTTATCTAGTTTTTAAAAATTGAGCCGTTTTGGTGTCCGGGAAAGGAAATTCCTGATGCCGGGGTCAGGGATTTTTGTGCTCCGGAGGTGAAATTTTTTTTGACCCAAATGTGAAAATGGACATCAGAATTGAATTCGGAATTAAATTTCATGCTTAAATATGGTGCTTTATATAGTTTTTAAAAATTGAGCCGTTTTGGTGTCCCGGGAAAAAAATTCCTGATGCCGGGGTCAGGGATTTTTGTGCTCCGGAGGTGAAAAAAAATTCTTCACTCAAATATTAAAATGGACATCAGAATTGGATTCGGGGTTAAATTTCATACTTAAAAATGGTGCTTTATGTAGTTTTTAAAAATTGAGCCGTTTTGGTGTCCGGGAAAGGAAATTCCTGATGCCGGGGTCAGGGATTTTTGTGCTCCAGAGGTGAAATTTTTTTTGACCCAAATGTTAAAATGGACATCAGAATTGGATTCGGGGTTAAATTTCATGCTTAAAAATGGTGCTTTATGTAGTTTTTAAAAATTGATCCGTTTTGGTGTCCCGGGAAGGAAATTCCTGATGCCGGGGTCAGGGATTTTTGTGCTCCGGAGGTGAAATTTTTTTTTGACCCTAATATAAAAACGGACATCAGAATTAGATTCGGAATTAAATTTCATGCTTAAAAATGGTGCTTTATGTAGTTTTTAAAAACTGAGCGATTTTGGTGTCTGGGGAAGGAAATTCCTGATGCCGGGGTCAGGGATTTTTGTGCTCCGGAAGTGAAATTTTTTTTTGACCCAATTGTAAAAACCGATGTCAGAATTGCATTCAGGGTTAAATTTCATGCTTAAAAATGGTGCTTTATCTAGTTTTTAAAAATTGAGCCGTTTTGGTGTCCCGGGAAGGAAATTTCTGATGCCGGGGTCAGGGATTTTTGTGCTCCGGAGGTGAAATTTTTTTTTTGACCCAAATGTAAAAACGGACATCAGAATTGGATTCGGGGTTAAATTTCATGCTGAAAAATGGTGCTTTATGTAGTTTTTAAAAATTGAGCCGTTTTGGTGTCCGGGAAAGGAAATTCCTGATGCCAGGGTCAGGGATTTTTGTGCTCCGGAGGTGAAATTTTTTTTTTGACCCAAATGTAAAAACGAACATCAGAATTGGATTCGGAGTTAAATTTCCTGCTTAAAAATGGTGCTTTATGTAGTTTTTAAAAATTGAGCCGTTTTGGTGTCCGGGAAAGGAAATTCCTGATGCCGGGGTCAGGGATTTTTGTGCTCTGGAGGTGAATTTTTTTTTGACCCAAATGTTAAAATGTACATCAGAATTGGATTCGGAATTAAATTTCATGCTTAAAAATGGT
>NW_024099296.1:0-5796 GCF_016545835.1 Crotalus tigris
GTGTCCGGGAAAGGAAAATCCTGATGCCGGGGTCAGGATTTTTTGTCCTCCGGAGGTGAAATTTTTTTTTTTACCCAAATGTAAAAACGGACATCAGAATTGGATTCGGGGTTAAATTTCATGCTTAAAAATGGTGCTTTTTGTACTTTTTAAAAATTGAGCCATTTTGGTGTCCGGGGAAGGAAATTCCTGATGCCGGGGGCAGGGATTTTTGTGCTCCGGAGGTGAAATTTTTTTTTTACCGAAATGTAAAAACGGACATCAGAATTGGATTCGCGGTTAAATTTCATGCTTAAAAATGGTGCTTTTTGTACTTTTTAAAAATTGAGCCATTTTGGGTTGTCCGGGGAAGGAAATTCTGATGCCGGGGGCAGGGATTTTTGTGGCTCCCGGATGTGAATTTCTTTTTTTTATCCAAATGTAAAAACGGACATCAGAATTGGATTCGGGTTAAATTTCATGCATAAAAATGGTGCTTGTTGTAGTTTTTCAAAATTGAGCCATTTTGGTGTCCAGGGAAGGAAATTCCTGATGCCGGGGTCAGGGATTTTTGTGCTCCGGAGGTGAAATTTTTTTTTTACCCAAATGTAAAAACGGACATCAGAATTGGATTCGGGGTTAAATTTCATGCTTAAAAATGGTGCTTTTTGTACTTTTTAAAATTGAGCCATTTTGGTGTCCGGTGAAGGAAATTCCTGATGCCGGGGTCAGGGATTTTTGTGCTCCGGATGTGAAATTTCTTTTTTTATCCAAATGTAAAAACGGACATCAGAATTGGATTCGGGGTTAAATTTATGCTTAAAAATGGTGCTTTTTGTACTTTTTAAAAATTGAGCCCATTTTGGTGGTCGCGGGAAAGGAAATTCCTCAGCCGGGGTCATGGATTTTTTGTGGCTCCGGAGCTGAATTTTTTTTTTTGACCCAATGGTAAAAACGGACGTCAGAATTGGATTCGAGGTTCAATCTCATGCTTAAAAATGGTGCTTGTTTGTACTTTTTTAAAAATTGAGGCGCATTTTGGTGTCCGGGGAAGAAATTTCGGGTGCCGGGGTCGGATTTTTGTCCTCTCCGGAGGTGAAATTTTTTTTTTGACACAAATGTACAAAACCGGACATCAGAATTGGATTTCGGGGGTTAAATTTCATTCTTAAAATGGTGCTTTTGTACTTTTTTAAAAATTGAGGCCATTTTTGTTGTCCGGGAAGGAAATTCCTGATGCCGGGCTCAGGGATTTTTGTGCTCCAGAGGTGAAAATTATTTTGACCCAAATGTAAAAACGGACATCAAAATTGGATTCGGGGTTAATTTCATGCTTAAAAATGGTGCTTTTTGTACTTTTTAAAAATTGAGCCATTTTGGTGTCCGGGAAAGGAAATTCCTCATGCCGGGGTCATGGATTTTTGTGCTCCGGAGCTGAAATTTTTTTTTTGACCCAAATGTAAAAACGGACGTCAGAATTGGATTCGAGGTTAAATCTCATGCTTAAAAATGGTGCTTTTTGTACTTTTTAAAAATTGAGCCATTTTGGTGTCCGGGAAACGAAAATCCTGATGCCGGGGTCAGGAGTTTTTTGTGCTCCGGAGCTGAAAATTTTTTTTTGACCCAAATGTATAAATGGACATCAGAATTGGATTCGGGGTTAAATTTCATGCTTAAAAATGGTGCTTTTTGTACTTTTTAAAAATTGAGCCATTTTGGTGTCCGGGAAGGAAATTCCTGATGCCGGGGTCAGGGATTTTTGTGCTCCGGATGTGAAATTTCTTTTTTTATCCAAATGTAAAAACGGACATCAGAATTGGATTCGGGGTTAAATTTCATGCTTAAAAATGGTGCTTTTTCTACTTTTTAAAAATTGAGGCATTTTGGTGTCCGGGAAAGGAAAATCCTGATGCCGGGGTCAGGGATTTTTTTCCTACGGAGGTGAAATTTTTTTTTTTTACCCAAAATGTAAAAACGGACAATCAGAATTGGATTCTGGGTTAAATTTCATGCTTAAAAATGGTGCTTTTTGTAGCTTTTTAAAAATTGATCCATTTATGGTGTCGCGGGAAAGGAAAAATCCTGATCCGGGGGTCAGGGATTTTTGTGCTCCGGGAAGCTTGAAAATTTTTTTTTTTTGACCCAAATGTATAAATTAGGACAGCTAGAATTGGATTCGGGGTTAAATTTCATGCTTAAAAATGGTGCTTTGTACTTTTTAAAAAATTGAAGCCATTTTGGTGTCCGGGAAAGGAAATTCCTCATGCCGGGGTCATGGGGGATTTTTGTGCTCCGGAGCTGAAAATTTTTTTTTTTGACCCAAATGTAAAAACGGACATCAGAATTGGATACGAGGTTAAATTTCATGCTTAAAAATGGTGCTTTGTGTACTTCTTAAAAATTGAGCCATTTTGCTGTCCGGGGAAGGAAATTCCTGATGCCGGGGTCAGGGATTTTTGTGCTCCGGATGTGAAATTTCTTTTTTTATCCAAAGGTAAAAACGGACATCAGAATTGGATTCGGGGTTAAATTTCATGCTTAAAAATGGTGCTTTTTGTACTTTTTAAAAATTGAGCCATTCTGTTGTCCGGGAAGGAAATTCCTGATGCCGTGCTCAGGGATTTTTGTGCTCCGGATGTGAAATTTTTTTTTTATCCAAATGTAAAAAACGGACATCAGAATTGGATTCGGGGTTAAATTTCATGCTTAAAAATGGTGCTTTTTGTACTTTTTAAAAATTGAGCCATTTTGGTGTCCGGGAAACGAAAATCCTGATGCCGGAGTCAGGGATTTTTGTGCTCCGGAGCTGAAAATTTTTTTTTGACCCCAATGTATAAATGGACATCAGAATTGGATTCGGGGTTAAATTTCATGCTTAAAAATGGTGCTTTTTGTACTTTTTAAAAATTGAGCCATTTTGGTGTCCGGGAAAGGAAAATCCTGATGCCGGGGTCAGGGATTTTTGTGCTCCGGGCTAGGAAATTTTTTTTTATGACCCATAAATGTAAAACACTGAACGGTCAGAATTGGATACGAGGTTAAATTCATGCTTAAAAATGGTGCTTTTTGTACTTCTTAAAAATTGAGCCATTTTGCTGTCCGGGGAAGGAAATTCCTGATGCCGGGGTCAGGGATTTTTGTGCTCCGGATGTGAAATTTCTTTTTTTATCCAAATGTAAAAACGGACATCAGAATTGGATTCGGGGTTAAATTTCATGCTTAAAAATGGTGCTTTTTGTACTTTTTAAAATTGAGCCATTTTGGTGTCCGGGGACAAACGAAATCCTGATGCCGGAGTCAGGGATTTTTGTGCTCCTGAGGTGAAATTTTTTTTTTACCCAAATGTAAAAATGGACATCAGAATTGGATTCGGGGTTAAATTTCATGCTTAAAAATGGTGCTTTTTGTACTTTTTAAAATTGAGCCATTTTGGTGTCCGGTGAAGGAAATTCCTGATGCCGGGGTCAGGGATTTTTGTGCTCCGGAGCTGAAAATTTTTTTTTGACCCAAATGTACAAATGGACATCAGAATTGGATTCGGGGTTAAATTTCATGCTTAACAATGGTGCTTTTTGTACTTCTTAAAAATTGAGCCATTTTGGTGTCCGGGGAAGGAAAATCCTGATGCCGGGGTCAGGGATTTTTGTGCTCCGGAGGTGAAAATTTTTTTTTTTTTGACCCACAATGTAAAAACGGACGCCAGCATTGTAATTCGTGGTTAAATTTCATGCTTAAAAATGGTGCTTTTTGTACTTTTTAAAAATTGCGGCATTTTGGTGTCCGGGAAAGGAAAATCCTGATGCCGGGGTCAGGAATTTTTTTCCTCCGGAGGTGAAATTTTTTTTTTTACCCAAATGTAAAAACGGACATGAGAATTGGATTCGGGGTTAAATTTCATGCTTAAAAATGGTGCTTTTGTACTTTTTAAAAATTGAGCCATTGTGGTGTCCGGGAAAGAAAAATCCTGATGCCGGGGTCAGGGATTTTTGTGCTCCGGAGCTGAAAATTTTTTTTTGACCCAAATGTATAAACGGACGTCAGAATTGGATTCGGGGGTTAAATTTCATGCTTAAAAATGGTGCTTTTTGTACTTCTTAAAAATTGAGCCATTTTGGTGTCCGGGAAAGAAAAATCCTGATGCCGGGGTCAGGGATTTTATTGCTCCGGAGCTGAAATTTTTTTTTTGACCCAAATGTAAAAACAGACATCAGAATTGGATTCGAGGTTAAATTTCATGCTTAAAAATGGTGCTTTTTGTACTTCTTAAAAATTGAGCCATTTTGGTGTCCGGGGAATTAAAATCCTGATGCCGGGGTCAGGGATTTTTGTGCTCCGGAGGTGAAATTTTTTTTTTGACCCAAATGTAAAAACGGACGTCAGAATTGGATTCGAGGTTAAATTTCATGCTTAAAAATGGTGCTTTTTGTACTTTTTAAAAAGTGAGGCATTTTGGTGTCCGGGAAAGGAAAATCATGATGCCGGGGTCAGGGATTTTTGTGCTCCGGAGGTGAAATTTTTTTTTTGACCCAAATGTAAAAACGGACGTCAGAATTGGATTCGAGGTTAAATTTCATGCTTAAAAATGGTGCTTTTTGTACTTTTTAAAAATTGAGGCAGTTTGGTGTCCGGGAAAGGAAAATCCTGATGCCGGGGTCAGGAATTTTTTTCCTCCGGAGGTGAAATTTTTTTTTTACCCACATGTAAAAACGGACATGAGAATTGGATTCGGGGTTAAATTTCATGCTTAAAAATGGTGCTTTTTGTACTTTTTAAAAATTGAGCCATTTTAGTGTCCGGGGAAGGAAATTCCTGATGCCGGGGTCAGGGATTTTTGTGCTCCGGAGCTGAAAATTTTTTTTTGACCCAAATGTATAAATGGACATCAGAATTGGATTCGGGGTTAAATTTCATGCTTAAAAATGGGGCTTTTTGTACTTTTTAAAAATTGAGGCATTTTGGTGTCCGGGAAAGGAAAATCCTGATGCCGGGGTCAGGAGTTTTTTGTGCTCCGGAGCTGAAAATTTTTTTTTGACCCAAATGTATAAATGTACATCAGAATTGGATTCGGGGTTAAATTTCATGCTTAAAAATGGTTTTTTTCGTACTTTTTAAAAATTGAGACGTTTGCTGTCCAGGGAAGGAAATTCCTGATGCCGGGATCAGGTATTTTTGTGCTCCGGAGGTGAAAATTTTTGTTTCACCCAAATGTAAAAACGGATGTCAGAATGGTATTTGGGGTTAAATTTCATGCTTAAAAAAGGTGCTTTTTGTAGTTTTTAAAAATTGAGCCATTTTGGTGTCCGGGGAAGGAAATTCCTGATGCCGGGGTCAGGGATTTTTTTGCTCCGGAGGTGAAATTATTTTTTTCTCCCAAATGTAAAAACAGATGTCAGAATGGGATTCGGGGTTAAATTTCATGCTTAAAATGGTGCTTTTTGTAGTTTTTAAAAATTGAGCCGTTTTGGTGTCCGGGGAAGGAAATTCCTGATGCCGGGGTCAGGTATTTTTGTGCTCCGGAGGTAAAAATTTTTGTTTCACCCAAATGTAAAAACGGACCTCAGAATGGGATTTGGGGTTAAAGTTCATGCTTTAAAAAGGTGCTTTTTGTAGTTTTTAAAAATTGAGCCGTTTTGGTGTCCGGGGAAGGAAATTTCTGATGCCGGGGTCAGGGATTTTTTTGCTCCGGAGGTGAAAATTTTTTTTTCAAACCAATGTATAAACGGATGTCAGAATGAGATTCGGGGTTAAATTTCATCCTTAGAAATGTTCCTTTTTGTAGTTTTTAAAAATTGAGCCGTTTTGGTGTCCGGGGAAGGA
>NW_024099297.1:0-6290 GCF_016545835.1 Crotalus tigris
AAAATTGAGCCATTTTGGTGTCCAGGGAAGGAAATTCCTGATGCCGGGGTCAGGGATTTTTTTGCTCCGGAGGTGAAAATTTTTTCAGGACCCAAATGTATAAACGGACGTCAGAATGGGATTTCGGGTTAAATTTCATGCTTTAAAAAGGTACTTTTTGTAGTTTTTAAAAATTGAGCCGTTTTTGTGTCCGGGGAAGGAAATTCCTGATGCCGGGGTCAGGGATTTTTGTCCTCCGGAGGTGAAAATTTTTTTAGGACCCAAATGTATAAACAGACGTCAGAATGGGATTTCGGGTTAAATTTCATGCTTTAAAAAGGTGCTTTTTGTAGTTTTTCAAAATTGAGCCGTTTTTGTGTCCGGGGAAGGAAATTCCTGATGCCGGGGTCAGGGATTTTGTGCTCCGGAGGTGAAATTTTTTGTTTCACCCAAATGTGAAACGGACTTCAGAATGGGGAATTTTTTTTTTTCCCGGTTAAATTTCATGCTTAAAAAAAAGGTGCTTGTTGTAGTTTTAAAAATCGAGCATTTTGGTGTCCGGGAAGGAATTCCTGATGCCGCGGGTCAGGGATTTTTGTGCTCCATAGGGAAAAAATTTTTGGACCCAAATAGTATAACGTATGTCAGAATGGGATTCGGGTTAAATTTCATCTTAAAAAAGGTTCTTTTCGTAGTTTTTAAAAATTGAGCCATTTTGGTGTCCAGGGAAGGAAATTCCTGATGCCGGGGTCAGGGATTTTTGTGCTCCGGAGGTGAAAATTTTTTTTCACCCAAATGTAAAAACAGACATCAGAATGCGATTCGGGGTTAAATTTCATGCTTAAAATGGTGCTTTTTGTAGTTTTTAAAAATTGAGCCATTTTGGTGTCCGTGGAAAGAAATTCCTGATGCCGGGGTCAGGGATTTTTGTGCTCTGGAGGTGAAAATTTTTGTTTCACCCAAATGTGAAAACGGACATCAGAATGGGATTTCGGCTTAAATTTAATGCTTAAAAAGGTGCTTTTTGTAGTTTTTAAAAATTGAGCCATTTTGGTGTCCGTGGAAGTAAATTCCTGATGTCGGGGTCAGGGATTTTTGTGCTCCGGAGGTGAAAACTTTTGTTTCACCCTAATGTAAAAACAGACGTCAGAATGCAATTCGGGGTTAAATTTCATGCTTAAAAATGGTGTTTTTTGTAGTTTTATAAATTGAGCCGTTTTGGTGTCTGGGGAAGGAAATTCCTGATGCCGGGGTCAGGGATTTTTGTGCTCCGGAGGTGAAAATTTTTTTAGGACCCAAATGTATAAACGGACGTCAGAATGGGATTTGGGGTTAAAAATTTCATGCTTAAAAAACCTGCTTTTTGTAGTTTTTCAAAATTGAGACGTTTTGGTGTCCGTGCAAGGAAATTCCTGATGCCGGGGTCAGGGATTTTTGTGCTCTGGAGGTGAAAATTTTTGTTTCACCCAAATGTGAAAACGGACATCAGAACGGGATTTCGGTATAAATTTCATGCTTAAAAAAGGTTCTTTTCGTAGTTTTTAAAAATTGAGACGTTTGATGTCCAGGGAAGGAAATTCCTGATGCCGGGGTCAGGTATTTTTGTGCTCCGGAGGTGAAAATTTATTTTCACCCAAATGTAAAAACAGACGTCAGAATGCAATTCGGGGTTAAATTTCATGCTTAAAAATGGTGCTTTTTGTAGTTTTTAAATATTGAGCCGTTTTTGTGTCCAGGGAAGGAAATTCCTGATGCCGGGGTCAGGGATTTTTGGGCTCCGGAGGTGAAAAATTTTTTTTGACCCAAATGTATAAACGGATGTCAGAATGTGATTCGGGGTTAAATTTTATGCTTAAAAATGGTGCTTCTTCCACTTTTATAAAATTGAGCGTTATGGTTTCCAGGGAAGGAAATTCCTGATGCCGGCGTCACAGATTTTTGTGCTCTGGGGATGAAAAATTTTTTTTGACCGAAATGTAAAAACGGACCTCAGAATGGGATTCGGGGTTAAATTTTATGCTTAAAAAAGTTGCTTTTTCTAGTTTTCAAACATTGAGCCGTTTTGGTATAAAGGGAAGGAAATTCCTGATGCCGGGGTCATGGATTTTTGTGCTCCAGAGGTGAATTTTTTTTTGACCCAAATGTAAAAACGGACCTCAGAATGGGATTCGGGGTTGAATTTCATGCTTAAAAATGGTGCTTTTTCTAGTTTTCAAAAGTTGAGCCATTTTGGTGTCCGGGGAAGGAAATTCCTGATGCCGGGGTCAGGGATTTTTGTGCTCCGGAGGTGAAAATTTTTGTTTCACCCAAATGTGAAAAAGGACGTCAGAATGGGATTTCGGGTTAAATTTCATGCTTAAAAAAGGTGCTTTTTGTAGTTTTAAAAATTGAGCCATTTTGGTGTCCAGGGAAGGAAATTCCTGATGCCGGGGTCAGGGATTTTTGTGCTCCATAGGTGAAAAAATTTTTAGGACCCAAATGTATATACGGATGTCAGAATGGGATTCGGGGTTAAATTTCATCCTTAAAAAAGGTTCTTTTCGTAGTTTTTAAAAATTGAGACGTTTGATGTCCAGGGAAGGAACTTCCTGATGCCGGGGGGGTCGGGATTTTTGTGCTACGGAGGTGAAATTTTTTTTCAACCCAAATGTAAAAACGACATCAGAATGCGATTCGGGCGTTAAATTTCCATGCTAGAAAAATGCGTTGCTTTTTGGAGTTTAAAATTGAGCCATTTTGGTGTCCGTGAAGGAAATTCCTGATGCCGGGGTCAGGGATTTTTCTGCTTGAGGTGAAAATTCTTGTTTCAAACCAAAATGTGAAAAGGACATCAGAAGGGATTCTGCTGAAATTTAAATGCTTAAAAGGTCTTTTTGTTAGTTTTAAAAATCGAGCCATTTGGTCGTCCGGGGAATAAATCTGATGCCGGGGTCAGGTATTTTTGTGCTCCGGAGGTGAAAATTTATTTTCACCCAATGTAAAAACAGACGTCAGAATGCAATTCGGGGTTAAATTTCATGCTTAAAAATGGTGTTTTTTGTAGTTTTTATAAATTGAGCCGTTTTGGTGTCCGGGGAAGGAAATTCCTGATGCCGGGGTCAGGGATTTTTGTGCTCCGGAGGTGAAAATTTTTTTAGGACCCAAATGTATAAACGGACGTCAGAATGGGATTTGGGGTTAAATTTCAAGCTTAAAAATGGTGTTTTTTGTAGTTTTATAAATTGAGCCGTTTTGGTGTCCGGGGAAGGAAATTCCTGATGCCGGGGTCAGGGATTTTTGTGCTCCAGAGGTGAAAATTTTTTTAGGACCCAAATGTATAAACGGACGTCAGAATGGGATTTCGGGTTAAATTTCAAGCTTAAAAAAAGTTCTTTTCGTAGTTTTTAAAAATTGAGACATTTGATATCCAGGGAAGGAAATTCCTGATGCCGGGGTCAGGTATTTTTGTGCTCCGGAGGTGAAAACTTTTGTTTCACCCTAATGTGAAAACGGACGTCAGAATGGGATTTCGGCTTAAATTTCATGCTTAAAAAAGGTGGTTTTTGTAGTTTTTAAAAATTGAGCCGTTTTGGTGTCCGTGGAAGGAAATTCCTGATGCCGGGGTCAGGGATTTTTGTGCTCCGTAGGTGAAAAAATTTTTAGGACCCAAATGTATAAACGGATGTCAGAATGGGATTCGGGGTTAAATTTCATCCTTAAAAAAGGTTCTTTTCGTAGTTTTTAAAAATTGAGACGTTTGATGTCCAGGGAAGGAAATTCCTGATGCCGGGGTCAGGTATTTTTGTGCTCCGGAGGTGAAAATTTATTTTCACCCAAATGTAAAAACAGACGTCAGAATGCAATTCGGGGTTAAATTTCATGCTTAAAAATGGTGTTTTTTGTAGTTTTATAAATTGAGCCGTTTTGGTGTCCGGGGAAGGAAATTCCTGATGCCGGGGTCAGGGATTTTTGTGCTCCGGAGGTGAAAATTTTTTTAGGACCCAAATGTATAAACGGACGTCAGAATGGGATTTGGGGTTAAATTTCAAGCTTAAAAATGGTGTTTTTTGTAGTTTTATAAATTGAGCCGTTTTGGTGTCCGGGGAAGGAAATTCCTGATGCCGGGGTCAGGGATTTTTGTGCTCCGGAGGTGAAAATTTTTTTAGGACCCAAATGTATAAACGGCCGTCAGAATGGGATTTGGGGTTAAATTTCAAGCTTAAAAATGGTGCTTTTTGTAGTTTTCAAAAATTGAGCCATTTTGGTGTCCAGGGAAGGAAATTCCTGATGCCGGGGTCAGGGATTTTTTTGCTCTGGAGGTGAAAATTTTTTTTTGACCCAAATGTATAAACGGACGTCAGAATGCGATTCGAGGTTAAATTTCATGCTTAAAAAAGGTGCTTTTTGTAGTTTTTAAAAATTGAGCCGTTTTTGTGTCCGGGGAAGGAAATTCCTGATGCCGGGGTCAGGGATTTTTGTGCTCCGGAGGTGAAAATTTTTGTTTCACCCAAATGTGAAAACGGATGTCAGAATGGGATTTCGGGTTAAATTTAATGCTTAAAAAAGGTGCTTTTTGTAGTTTTTAAAAATTGAGCCATTTTGCTGTCCGTGGAAGGAAATTCCTGATGCCGGGATCAGGGATTTTTGTGCTCCGTAGGTGAAAAAATTTTTAGGACCCAAATGTATAATCGGACGTCAGAATGGGATTCGGGGTTAAATTTCATCCTTCAAAAAAGTTCTTTTCGTAGTTTTTAAAAATTGAGACATTTGATATCCAGGGAAGGAAATTCCTGATGCCGGGGTCAGGTATTTTTGTGCTCCGGAGGTGAAAATTTTGTTTTCACCCAAATGTATAAACGGATGTCAGAATGTGATTCGGGGTTAAATTTCATCCTTAAAAAAGGTTCTTTTCGTAGTTTTTAAAAATTGAGACGTTTGATGTCCAGGGAAGTAAATTCCTGATGCCGGGGTCAGGTATTTTTTTGCTCCGGAGGTGAAAAAATTTTTAGGACCCAAATGTATAAACGGATGTCAGAATGGGATTCGGGGTTAAATTTAATGCTTAAAAAAGCTGCTTTTTGTAGTTTTTAAAAATTGAGCCGTTTTTGTGTCCGGGGAAGGAAATTCCTGATGCCGGATTTTTGTGCTCCGGAGGTGAAAATTTTTTTTGCAACCCAATGTATAAACGGATGTCAGAATGGGATTCGGGGTTAAATTTCATCCTTAGAAATGGTGCTTTTTGTAGTTTTCATAAATTGAGCCGTTTTTGTGTCCGTGGAAGGAAATTCCTGATGTCGGGGTCAGGGATTTTTGTGCTCCGGAGGTGAAAATTTTGTTTTCACCCAAATGTATAAACGGACATCAGAATGGGATTCGGGGCTAAATTTAATGCTTAAAAAGGTGCTTTTTGTAGTTTTTAAAAATTGAGCCATTTTGTTGTCCATGGAAGGAAATTCCTGATGCCGGGGTCAGGGATTTTTGTGCTCCGGAGGTGAAAAAATTTTTAGGACCCAAATGTATAAACGGATGTCAGAATGGGATTCGGGGTTAAATTTAATGCTTAAAAAAGCTGCTTTTTGTAGTTTTTAAAAATTGAGCCGTTTTTGTGTCCTGGGAAGGAAATTCCTGATGCCGGATTTTTGTGCTCCGGAGGTGAAAATTTTTGTTTCACCCAAATGTGAAAACGGACGTCAGAATGGGATTTCAGGTTAAATTTAATGCTTAAAAAGGTGCTTTTTGTAGTTTTTAAAAATTGAGCCATTATGGTGTCCGTGGAAGGAAATTCCTGATGCCGGGGTCAGGGATTTTTTTGCTCCGGAGGTGAAAAAAATTTTAGGACCCAAATGTATAAACGGATGTCAGAATGGGATTCGGGGTTAAATTTCATCCTTAGAAATGCTGCTTTTTGTAGTTTTCAAAAATTGAGCCGTTTTTGTGTCTGTGGAAGGAAATTCCTGATGCCGGGTTCAATGATTTTTGTGCTCCGTAGGTGAAAAAATTTTTAGGACCCAAATGTATAAACGGATGTCAGAATGGAATTCGGGGTTAAATTTCATCCTTAAAAAAGGTTCTTTTCGTAGTTTTTAAAAATTGAAACGTTTGATGTCCAGGGAAGGAAATTCCTGATGCCGGGGTCAGGGATTTTTGTGCTCCGGAGGTGAACATTTTTTTTCACCCAAATGTAAAAACAGACATCAGAATGCGATTCAGGGTTAAATTTCATGCTTAAAAATGGTGCTTTTTCTAATTTTTAAAAATTGAGCCGTTTTGGTGTCCGTGGAAGGAAATTCCTGATGCCGGGGTCAGGGATTTTTGTGCTCCGGAGGTGAAAA
>NW_024099298.1:0-5376 GCF_016545835.1 Crotalus tigris
ATATGAATACATTGCGAATTTCAGGTCAGTTTCACATTTTCAGTTTTCATGCTTAATTGGCTTATTTGCCAACAATTGTGATATTGGCCCAGGCCTACCTTTTGAAGGAAAGGTTGGATACGGAAAACACATGATTTTTCGGGTTGCCCAACCTGTGGGGAACCTGAGTATATGCATACATTTCGTATTTGAGGTCAGTTTCACATTTTGAGTTTTCATGCTAAATTGGCCATTTGCAAACAATTGTGATATTGGCCCAGGCCTACCTTTTAAAGGAAAGGTCGGATACTGAAAATACACTTTTTTTCAGGTTCCCCAACCTGTGGGGAACTTGAGTATCTGTATACATTTCGAATTTGAGGTCAGTTTCACATTTTGAGTTTTCATGCTAAATTGGCCATTTGCCAACAAGTGTGATATTGGCCCAGGCCTACTTTTGAAGGAAAGGTCAGATACGGAAAACTCATGTTTTTTCGGGTTCCCCAACCTGTGGGGAACCTGAGTATATGTAATAACCATTCAGAATTTGTGAGGTCAGTTTCACATTTCTGTAGTTTTTCATCCTTAATTGGCCATATGCAAACATATGCGATCATAGGCAAAGCCTACTTTTGAAAGGAAAGTGTCTAGGATACGGAAAATACACGTTTTTTTCAGGTTCCCAACCTGTGGGGAACTTGAGGATTGTATCACTTTCGCGAATTTGAGGTCATTTCAGCAAAATTTGACATTGTTAATCATGCTACTTGTCCCTTATTCCGCACACATATGCAAATAGTGCCAAGGTCGCTACTTTTGAAGTAGGAAAGGTTGGATACGGAAAACACATGTTTTTTCGGGTTCCCCAACCTGTGGGGAACCTGAGTATATGCATACATTTCGAATTTGAGGTCAGTTTCACATTTTGAGTTTTCATGCTAAATTGGCCATTTGCCAACAATTGTCATATTGGCCCAGGCCTACCTTTTGAACGAAAGGTCCGATACGGAAAACACAGGTTTTTTCGGGTTCCCCAACCTGTGGGCAACCTGAGTATATGAATACATTGCGAATTTCAGGTCAGTTTCACATTTTGAGTTTTCATGCTTAATTGGCTTATTTGCCAACAATTGTGATATTGGCCCAGGCCTACCTTTTGAAGGAAAGGTCACATATGGAAAACACATGTTTTTTCGGTTTCCCCAACCTGTGGGGAACCTGAGTATATGCATACATTTCGAATTTGAGGTCAGTTTCACATTTTGAGTTTTCATGCTTAATTGGCCATTTGCCAAAAAATGCGATATAGGCCCAGGCCTACCTTTTAAAGGAAAGGTCCGATACGGAAAACACATGTTTTTTCGGGTTGTCCAACCTGTGGGGAACCCGAGAATATGCATACATTTCTTATTTGAGGTCAGTTTCACATTTTGAGTTTTAATGCTAAATTGGCCATTTGCAAACAATTGTGGTATTGGCCCAGGCCTACCTTTTAAAGGAAAGGTCGGATACTGAAAATACACTTTTTTTCAGGTTCCCCAACCTGTGGGGAACTTGAGTATATGTATACATTTCGAATTTGAGGTCAGTTTCACATTTTGAGTTTTCATGCTTAATTGGCTTATTTGTCAACAAATGTGATATTGTCCCAGGCTTACCTTTTGAAGGAAAGGTTGGATACGGAAAACACATGTTTTTTCGGATTCCCTAACCTGTGGGGAACCTGAGTATATGTATCCATTTCGAATTTGAGGTCAGTTTCACATTTTGAGTTTTCATCCTTAATTGGCCATTTGCAACCATATGCGATATAGGCCCAAGACTACCTTTTGAAGGAAAGGTTGGATATGGAAAACATCATGTTTTTTCAGGGGGGGTTTCACCAAACCTGTGGGAACCTGAGTATATGGATACATTTCGAATTTGAGGTCAGTTTCACATTTTGCGTTTTCATGCTTAATTGGCCATTTGCCAACAATTGTGATATTGGCCCAGGCTTACCTTTTGAAGGAAAGGTCAGATACGGAAAACACATGTTTTTTCGGGTTACCCAACCTGTGGGGAACCTGAGTGTATGCATACATTTCGAATTTGAGGTCAGTTTCACATTTTGAGTTTTCATGCTTAATTGGCCATTTGCCAACAATTGAGATATTGGCCCAGGCCTACCTTTTGAAGGAAAGATTTTATACGGAACACACATGTTTTTTCGGGTTCCCCAACCTGTGGGGAAGCCCGAGTATATGCTTCCCAGTTTCGAATTTGAGGTCATTTTCACATTTTGAGTCATCTCCTTAATTGGCCATTTTGCAACATATCGATATAGGCAAGCCTACTTTTGATTGGAAGGAAAGGTTGATACGCGAAAATACACGTTTTTTCATGGTTCCCCAACCTCGTGGGGAGACTTCAGTATATGTATCCATTTCGAATTTGAAGGTCAGTTTTCACATTTTGACTTTTTCATGCTAATTGTCCTTTCGCAACAGATGCGATATTGGCCCAGGCCTACCTTTTGAATGAAAGGTCAGATACGGAAAACACATGTTTTTTTCTGGGCGCCCAAAACTGTGGGGAACCGGAGTAAATGCATACATTTCAAATTTGAGGTCAGTTTCACATTTTGAGTTTTCATGCTAAATTGGCCATTTGCCAACAATTGTCATATTGGCCCAGGCCTACCTTTTGAACGAAAGGTCCGATACGGAAAACACATGTTTTTTCGGGTTCCCCAACCTGTGGGCAACCTGAGTATATGAATACATTGCAAATTTCAGGTCAGTTTCACATTTTGAGTTTTCATGCTTAATTGGCTTATTTGCCAACAATTGTGATATTGGCCCAGGCCTACATTTTGAAGGAAAGGTCACATACGGAAAACACATGTTTTTTCGGGTTCCCCAACCTGTGGGGAACCTGAGTATATGCATAAATTTCGAATTTGAGCTCAGTTTCACATTTTGAGTTTTCATGCTTAATTGGCCATTTGCCAAAAAATGCGATATAGGCCCAGGCCTACCTTTTAAAGGAAAGGTCCGATACGGAAAACACATTTTTTTTCGGGTTGCCCAACCTGTGGGGAACCTGAGAATATGCATACATTTCTTATTTGAGGTCAGTTTCACATTTTGAGTTTTAATGTTAAATTGGCCATTTGCAAACAATTGTGATATTGGCCCAGGCCTACCTTTTGAAGGAAAGGTCACATACGGAAAACACATGTTTTTTCGGGTTCCCCAACCTGTGGGGAACCTGAGTACATGCATACATTTCGAATTTGAGCTCAGTTTCACATTTTGAGTTTTCATGCTTAATTGGCCATTTGCCAAAAAATGCGATATAGGCCCAGGCCTACCTTTTAAAGGAAAGGTCCGATACGGAAAACACATGTTTTTTCGGGTTGCCCAACCTGTGGGGAACCCGAGAATATGCATACATTTCTTATTTGAGGTCAGTTTCACATTTTGAGTTTTAATGCTAAATTGGCCATTTGCAAACAATTGTGATATTGGCCCAGGCCTACCTTTTAAAGGAAAGGTCGGATACTGAAAATACACTTTTTTTCAGGTTCCCCAACCTGTGGGGAACTTGAGTATATGTATACATTTCGAATTTGAGGTCAGTTTCACATTTTGAGTTTTCATGCTTAATTGGCTTATTTGAAAACAAATGTGATATTGTCCCAGGCTTACCTTTTGAAGGAAAGGTTGGATACGGAAAACACATGTTTTTTCGGGTTCCCTAACCTGTGGGGAACCTGAGTATATGTATACATTTCGAATTTGAGGTCAGTTTCACATTTTGAGTTTTCATGCTTAATTGGCTTATTTGCCAACAATTGTGATATTGGCCCAGGCCTACCTTTTGAAGGAAAGGTCACATACGGAAAACACATGTTTTTTCGGGTTCCCCAACCTGTGGGGAACCTGAGTACATGCATACATTTCGAATTTGAGCTCAGTTTCACATTTTGAGTTTTCATGCTTAATTGGCCATTTGCCAAAAAATGCGATATAGGCCCAGGCCTACCTTTTAAAGGAAAGGTCCGATACGGAAAACACATTTTTTTTCGGGTTGCCCAACCTGTGGGGAACCTGAGAATATGCATACATTTCTTATTTGAGGTCAGTTTCACATTTTGAGTTTTAATGCTAAATTGGCCATTTGCAAACAATTGTGATATTGGCCCAGGCCTAACTTTTAAAGGAAAGGTCGGATACTGAAAATACACTTTTTTTCAGGTTCCCCAACCTGTGGGGAACTTGAGTATATGTATACATTTCGAATTTGAGGTCAGTTTCACATTTTGAGTTTTCATGCTTAATTGGCTTATTTGTCAACAAATGGGATATTGTCCCAGGCTTACCTTTTGAAGGAAAGGTTGGATACGGAAAACACATGTTTTTTCGGGTTCCCTAACCTGTGGGGAACCTGAGTATATGTATACATTTCGAATTTGAGGTCAGTTTCACATTTTGAGTTTTCATCCTTAATTGGCCATTTGCAACCATATGCGATATAGGCCCAAGACTACCTTTTGAAGGAAAGGTTGGATATGTAAAACACATGTTTTTTCGGTTTCCCAAACCTGTGGGGAACCTGAGTATATACATACATTTCTTATTTCAGGTCAGTTTCACATTTTGAGTTTTCATGCTAAATTGGTCATTTGCAAACAATTGTGATATTGGCCCAGGCCTACCTTTTGAACAAAAGGTCCGATACGGAAAACACATGTTTTTTCGGGTTGCCCAACCTGTGGGGAACCTGAGCATATGCATACATTTCGAATTTGAGGTCCGTTTCACATTTTGAGTTTCATAGAGCGTTAATTGCTTATTTGCCAACATTGTGATGTATTGGCAAGGCACTACCTTGAAGGAACGGTTGGATACGGAACAACACATGTTTGTTTCGGGTTCCTCAACCTGTGGGGAAACCCGGAGATAGTATAATGTATACATTTCGAATTTGAGGTCTAGTTTCACATTCTTGAGTTTTATCCTCTAATGGCCATTGCAAAACATATGCGATATAAGGACAAAGCCTTTACCTTTTGAAGGAAAGGTTGGATACGGAAAATACACGTTTTTTCAGGTTCCCCAACCTGTGGGGAACTTGAGTATATGTATACATTTCGAATTTGAGGTCAGTTTCACAGTTTGACTTTTCATGCTAAATTGTCCTTTCGCAAACATATGCGATATAGGCCCAAGCCTACCTTTTGAAGGAAAGGTTGGATACGGAAAACACATTTTTTTTCGGGTTCCCCAACCTGTGGGGAACCTGAGTATATGCATACATTTCGAATTTGAGGTCAGTTTCACATTTTGAGTTTTCATGCTAAATTGGCCATTTGCCAACAATTGTCATATTGGCCCAGGCCTACCTTTTGAA
>NW_024099299.1:0-2500 GCF_016545835.1 Crotalus tigris
AAAAGAAGTTTACCCGTCGCAGATACACAGTGATTGAAAACAAAGAAATAATGTTCTGTTACTACAGATCAAGTCCAAGAAGAAGAGGATATCTAAAACGAATGCAACAGTTCTAACCCTAACCCTAACCCTAACCCTAACCCTAACCCTAACCCTAACCCTAACCCTAAACCTAACCCTAACCATAACCCTAACCCTAAACCTAATCCTAACCCTAACCCTAACCCTAACCCTAACCCTAACCCTAACCCTAACCCTAAACCTAACCCTAACCCTAACCCTAAACCTAACCCTAAACCTAACCCTAAAACCAAACCTAAACCTAAACCTCAATCTAACCCTAAACCGCCTCAGAAGTTGTGAATGCTCCAACACTATAATTTTTAACAGATGCGATTGGACAAACATTTGTCTGAATGGTATAACTTTCTGCCTGAGCAGGGGTTGGACTAGAAGAACTTCTAAGGCCCCTCCAACATTATTATTAATTATTATTAGTTTATTATTAGTATTATTATTATTATTATTATTATTATTGATTATTATTATTATTATTAATGATCATCGCCAGTCAGCCAGAGTTCAGACGGATTGTGCTATTTTTGTTCTCCTATCGAGAACCTTACCCAGGACCTGGGATAGGCAGATGTGGATGTTTGATGGTATTACAGATATCGTCGCAGGATGGAAGCAGTTCCTAGTAAGGCCTCCTTTTGCAATTGACTAATAGCAAATTTGTCAATACCAATAGTGTTCAAGTGGTGCTCCATTTGTTTTGGGATGGCACCCAAGGAGCCTATAACTAATTATAATTAACCCCCAGTGAGGCACTACCTTGATGTAGTTGTGGGGCTTGTGTACTCTGAGGAAGATAAGACCTGTGTCAGAGGTTCAACCATACTGGACAGGTCTCATCAGAGGAGTCAGACAAAGAGTGTCTCTCCCATAAAAAATATGGTGAGACGTAAATTGCAGAATGCCATACGGGCTCGGACGTCGACCAGGATAACCAGGTCCGCGCTAGATATCGGAGTTCCTGGATATCTGGTGAAAAATGGGTTACAGGACTCAGGACTGTTGGCTGAGCAACCAGGGCCAGCAGCGGCAGAACTACAGGAAGAAAAGATGTTTACCCCTCGCAGATACACAGTGATTGAAAACAAAGAAATAATGATCTGTTACTACAGATCAAGTCCAAGAAGAAGAGGATATCTAAAACGAATGCAACAGTTCTAACCCTAACCCTAACCCTAACCCTAACCCTAACCCTAACCCTAACCCTAACCCTAACCCTAAACCTAACCCTAACCATAACCCTAACCCTAAACCTAATCCTAACCCTAACCCTAACCCTAACCCTAACCCTAACCCTAACCCTAAACCTAACCCTAACCCTAACCCTAAACCTAACCCTAAACCTAACCCTAAAACCAAACCTAAACCTAAACCTAAATCTAACCCTAAACCGCCTCCAGAAGTTGTGAATGCTCCAACACTATAATTTTTAAAGATGAGATTGGACAAACATTTGTCTGAAATGGTATAACGTTTCCTGCCTGAGCAGGGGGTTGGACTAGAAGACTTCTAAGGCCCTTCCAACATTATTATTATTATTATTATTATTATTATTATTATTATTATTATTATTATTATTATTATTATTATTATTATTATTATTATTGATCATCGCACAGTCAGCCAGATGTTCAGACTGGATTTGCTATTTTGTCTACCTATCGAGACCTTACCCAGGACCTGGGATAGGCAGATGTGGATGTTTGATGGTATTACAGATATCGTCGCAGGATGGAAGCAGTTCCTAGTAAGGCCTCCTTTTGCAATTGACTAATAGCAAATTTGTCAATACCAATGGTGTTCAAGTGGTGCTTCAGTTGTTTTGGGATTGCACCCAAGGAGCCTATTACTAATTATTTTTTAACCCCCAGTGAGGCACTACCTTGACGTTGTTGTGGGGCTTGTGTACTCTGAGGAAGATGAGATCTATGCCACAGGTTCAACCATACTGGACAAGTCTCATCAGAGGAGTCAGACAAAGAGTGTCTCTCCCTTAAAAAATATGGTGAGACGTAAATTGTAGAATGCCATACGGGCTCGGACGTCGACCAGGATAACCAGGTGCGCGTTAGATATTGGAGTTCCTGGATATCTGGTGAAAAATGGGGTTCAGGACTAAGGACTGTTGGCTGAGCAACCAGGGCCAGCAGCTGCAGAACTACTGGAAGAAAAGACGTTTACCCGTTGCAGATACACAGTGATTCAAAACAAAGAAATAATGATCTGTTACTACAGATCAAGTCCAAAAAGAAGAGGATATCTAGAACGAATGCACCAGTTCTAACCCTAACCCTAACCCTAACCCTAACTTTAACCCTAACCCTAACCCTAACCCTAACCCTAACCCTAACCCTAACCCTAACCCTAACCCTAACCCTAAACCTAAACCTAAACCTAAACCTAACCCTAAACCTAACCATAACCG
>NW_024099300.1:0-3440 GCF_016545835.1 Crotalus tigris
AACAGCCACACCTAGCATTAAAAAGGGCCATTGAGGTTTTCTTTTGGTTCTAAGAACCATCGCCATGTCTAGAATTATGCCAGGCAAGAAAGGTATAAAATCTATTATCCATCAATGGCCACACTTAGAATTAAAAAGGTCCATTGAAACTTTTTTTCTGATTCTAAGATCGATCGCCATGGCTAAAATTACGCCAGGCAGAAAACTATAAAATCTATGATTAATCACTGGCCACGTTTGTCATTTAAATGGGCCACTGAGAGGTTTTCTTTCTGGTTCTAAGAACCATAGCCATGGCTAAATTTACACCAGGCAGAAAACAATAAAATCTATTATCAATCAATGGCCACACCTAGAATTAAAAGGTCCATTGAAACTTTCTGTCTGGTTCTAAGAACCGTTGCCAGGGCTTAATTTATGCCAGGCAAGAAAGATATAAAATCAACTATCTACAAGATCGTATTTCATCTTGATTTCCATTCCTTCTCTTGTACTTTTACCAGTCAAAGCTGAGTGCTTCTGTCTTCTAAGATGCTTGTAGTTACATGCTTTGAAATAAAAAAATATCAACGTTACTCCATGCTGCCACTGAGGATTTTACACCTAAGAAGGCACAATACACGTTGGTACTATTACCTCAGATGCAGGTTGTACCCTACTTACCTAGGAAGAATGGACCATCACTTTTTTTGGGGGGGGGACATTGACCTCCCTCCATATCATAAATACTTTGAAGAAATACAACTTACCTCACAGCGGTAGGAGGGCCATCTACAGCCCAAAGGTAATAGGGCTTGAAACTGGAGACAAGTTTCTTGACTGTCTTGGTCTTTCTTTGTTCTTTCTTCGGCTTTGTTTCTTCCTCCGTGTCTCGTCTGAGGAACATTTGGCAACAGGCGTGCAAATGTTCCTCCCCTCGATCTCAGGGACTCTAAAGCTACAAAAGCTTTTATAGATCAACGGCCACACTTAGCATTAAAAGGGCCGTTGAGGCTTTCTTTCTGGTTCTAAGAACCATCGCCATGGCCAGAATTATGCCAGGCAAGAAAGGTCTAAAATCTATAATGGATCAACAGCCACACCTAGCATTAAAAAGGGCCATTGAGGTTTTCTTTTGGTTCTAAGAACCATCGCCATGGCTAGAATTATGCCAGGCAAGAAAGGTATAAAATCTAGTATCCATCAATGGCAACACTTAGAATTAAAAAGGTCCATTGAAACTTTTTTCTGTTCTAAGATCGATCGCCATGGCTAAATTACGCCAGGCAGAAACTATAAAATTCTATGATTATTAACACTGCCACGTTGGTCCATTTAAATGGGCCACTGAAGGTTTTCTTTCTGGTTCTAGAGAAACCATAGCATGGCTAATTTACACTAGCAGAAAACTATAAAATTATTATCAATCAATGGCCACAGAAAAACTAGGTTAAAAGGTCCATTGAAACTTTCTTTCTGGTTCTAAGACACGTTTGCCAGGGCTTAATTTATGCCATGTCAAAAAGATATAAAATCAACTATCTACCAAGATCGTATTCATTTTTCTTGATTTCCATCCCTTCTTCTTGTACTTTTTACCATCAAAGCTGAGTCTTCTGTCTTCTAAGATGCTGTAGTACATGCCTTTGAAATAAAAAAAAATCAACGTTACTTCAGCTGCCACTGAGGTTTTACACCTAAGAAGGCACAATACACTGTGGTTACTATTACCTCAGATGCAGGTGTTTCCCCTACTTACCTAGGAAGAATGGACCATCAATTTTTTTTGCTGGGGGGGGACCATTGACCTCCCTCCATATCATAAAACTTTGAAGAATACAACTTACCTCACAGCGTAGGAGGCGCCATCACAGCCAAAGGCTAATAGGGCTTGAACTGGAGACATTTTCTTGCTGTCGTGGTTCTTCTTTTTTCTTTCTTCGGCTTTGTTTCTTCCTCCGTGTCTCTTCTGAGGACCATTTGGCAACAGGCGTGCAAATGTTCCTCCCCTCGATCTCAGGACTTCGAAATCTACAAAGCTTTTTATAGATCAACGGCCACACTCTATAGCTTAAAAGGCCGTTGAGGCTTTCTTTTCTGGTTCTAAGAACCATCGCATGGCCCCCCCGAGAATTTATGCCTAGGCAAGAAAGGTATAAAATCTATAAATGGATCAAACAGCACCAAAAAAAAAAAAAAAATAGGGGCAGATCTTCCCCGGCCCCGGCCGTCCAGCCTGGGCGACACCTAGCATTAAAACGGGCCATTGATGTTTTCTTTTGGTTTCTCAGAACCATCGCCCATGGCTAGAATTATCAGCAGAAAGGTATAAATCTATTTCCATCATGGCCACACTTAGAATTAAAAAGGTTCCATTTGAAACTTTTTTCTGATTCTAAGATCGATCGCCATGGCTAAAATTACGCCAGGCAGAAAACTATAAAATCTATGATTAATCACTGGCAACGTTGGTCATTTAAATGGGCCACTGAGAGGTTTTCTTTCTGGTTCTAAGAACCATAGCCATGGCTAAATTTACACTAGGCAGAAAACTATAAAATCTATTATCAATCACTGGCCACACCTAGAATTAAAAGGTCCATTGAAACTTTCTTTCTGGTTCTAAGAACCGTTGCCAGGGCTTAATTTATGCCAGGCAAGAAAGATATAAAATCAAATATCTACAAGATCGTATTCATTCTTGATTTCCATTCCTTCTTCTTGTACTTTTACCATCAAAGCTGAGTCTTCTGTCTTCTAAGATGCTGTAGTACATGCCTTGAAATAAAAAAAAAAATCACGTTACCTTCGCTGCCACTGGAGGTTTTACCCTCTAAGAAGGCACAATACACTGCGGTTACTAGTACCTCAGATGCAGGTGTTACCCTACTTACCTAGGAAGAATGGACCATCAATTTTTTTTTGGGGGGGGGGACCATTGACCTCCCTCCATATCATAAAACTTTGAAGAATACAACTTACCTCACAGCGTAGGAGGCGCCATCACAGCCAAAGGCTAATAGTGCTTGAACTGGAGACATTTTCTTGCTGTCTTGGTTCTTCTTTTTTCTTTCTTCGCCTTTGTTTCTTCCTCCGTGTCTCTTCTGAGGAACATTTGGCAACAGGCGTGCAAATGTTCCTCCCCTCGATCTCAGGGATTCTAAAGCTACAAAATCTTTTATAGATCAACGGCCACGCTTAGCATTAAAAAGGGCCGTTGAGGCTTTCTTTCTGGTTCTAAGAACCATCGTCATGGCCAGAATTATGCCAGGCAAGAAAGGTATAAAATCTATAATTGATCAACAGCCACACCTAGAATTAAAAAGGGCCATTGAGGTTTTCTTTTGGTTCTAAGAACCATCGCCATGGCTAGAATTATGCCAGGCAAGAAAGGTATAAAATCTATTATCCATCAATGGCCACACTTAGAATTAAAAAGGTCCATTGAAACTTTTTTTCTG
>NW_024099301.1:0-6909 GCF_016545835.1 Crotalus tigris
ACCATTTTTAAGGATGAAATTTAACCCCGAATCCCATTCTAATATCTGTTTTTACATTTCGATCAAAAAAGAAATTTTCAGCTGCGGAGCACAAAAATCCCTGACCCCGGCATCAGGAATTTCCTTCCCCAGGCACCAAAATTGCTCAGTTTTTGAAAACTACATAAAGCACCATTTTTAAGCTTGAACTTTAACCCCGAATCCCATTCTGATGTCCGTTTTTACATTTCGATCAAAAAAGAAATTTTCAGCTGCAGAGCACAAAAATCCCTGACCCCGGCATCAGGAATTTCCTTCCCCAGGCACCAAAACGGCTCAATTTTTAAAAACTACATAAAGCACCATTGCAAAGGATGAAATTTAACCCCGAATCTCATTCTGATGTCCGTTTTTACATTTGGCTCCAAAAAAATTTTCAGCTCTGGAGCAGAAAATCCCTGACCCGGTTATACCAGGCTCGAATTTCCTTCCCCAAGGCACCAAACGGCTCAATTTTTAAAACTACATAAAGCACCATTTTTTAACATTTTTAAGCTGAACTGTAACCCCCAGCAAATCCCATTCTGATGTCCGTTTACACTTCATCTGGTTCACACCACACAAAAAATTTTCAGCTCCGGAGCAGAAAAATCCCTGACCCCGGCATCAGGAATTTCCCTCCCTAGGCACCAAAACGGCTCAATCTTTAAAAATTACATAAAGCACCATTTTTAAGGATGAAATTTAACCCCGAATCCCATTCTAATATCTGTTTTTACATTTCGATCAAAAAAGAAATTTTCAGCTGCGGAGCACAAAAATCCCTGACCCCGGCATCAGGAATTTCCTTCCCCAGGCACCAAAATGGCTCAGTTTTTGAAAACTACATAAAGCACCATTTTTAAGCTTGAACTTTAACCCCGAATCCCATTCTGATGTCCGTTTTTACATTTGGTTCAAAAAAAATTTTCAGCTCCGGAGCAGAAAAATCCCTGACCCCGGCATCAGGAATTTCCCTCCCCAGGCACCAAAACGGCTCAATTTTTAAAAACTACATAAAGCACCATTTTTAAGGATGAAATTTAACCCCGAATCCCATTCTGATGTCCATTTTTACATTTCGATCAAAAAAAAATTTTCAGCTCCGGAGCAGAAAAATCCCTGACCCCGGCATCTGGAATTTCCTTCGCCAGACACCAAAATGGCTCAATTTTTAAAAACTACATAAACCACCATTTTTAACGATGAAATTTAACCCCGAATCCCATTCTGATGTCCGTTTTTACATTTGGTTCAAAAAAAATTTTCAGCTCTGGAGCAGAAAAATCCCTGACCCCGGCGTCAGGAATTTCCTTCCCCAGGCACCAAAACGGCTCAATTTTTAAAAACTACATAAAGCACCATTTTTAAGGATGAAATTTAACCCTGAATCCCATTCTGATGTCCGTTTTTACATTTTGATCAAAAAAAAAATTTCAGCTCCGGAGCACAAAAATCCCTGACCCCGGCATCAGGAATTGGCCTCCCTAGGCACCAAAACGGCTCAATCTTTAAAAATTACATAAAGCACCATTTTTAAGGATGAAATTTAACCCGAATCCCATTCTAATATCTGTTTTTACATTTCGATCAAAAAAAAATTTTCAGCTCCGGAGCACAAAAATCCCTGACCCCGGTATCAGGAATTTCCCTCCCCAGGCACCAAAACGGCTCAATTTTTAAAAACTACATAAAGCACCATTGTAAACGATGAAATTTAACCCCGAATCCCATTCTGATGTCTGTTTTTACATTTGGTTCAAAAAAAATTTTCAGCTCTGGAGCAGAAAAATCCATGACCCCGGCATCAGGAATTTCCTTCCCCAGGCACCAAAACGGCTCAATTTTTAAAAACTACATAAAGCACCATTTTTAAGGATGAAATTTAACCCCGAATCCCATTCTAATATCCGTTTTTACATTTCGATCAAAAAAAAATGGCTCAATTTTTGAAAACTACATAAAGCACCATTTTTAAGCATGAAATTTAACCCCGAATTTCATTCTGATGTCCGTTTTTACATTTCGATCCAAAAAAAATTTTCAGATCCGGAGCACAAAAATCCCTGACCCCGGCATCAGGAATTTCCTTCCCCAGGCGCCAAAACGGCTCAATTTTTGAAAACTACATAAAGCACCATTTTTAAGCATGAAATTTAACCCCGAATCCCATTCTGATGTTCCTTTTTACATTTGGTTCAAAAAAAATTTTCAGCTCTGGAGCAGAAAAATCCCTGACCCCGGCATCAGGAATTTCCCTCCCCAGGCACCAAAACGCCTCAATTTTTAAAAACTACATAAAGCACCATTGTCAAGGATGAAATTTAACCCCGAATCCCATTCTGATGTCCGTTTTTAAATTTGGCTCAAAAAAAATTTTCAGCTCCGGAGCACAAAAATCACTGACCCCGGCATCAGGAAATTTCCTTACCCAGCACCAAAAACGGCTCCAATTTTAAAAACTACATAAAGCACATTTTAAGGATGAAATTTAACCCGAATCCCATTCTAATATCCGTTTTTACATTTGATCAAAAATATTTCCAGCTCGGAGCACAAAAATCCCTGCCCCGGCATCAGGAATTTCTTCCCCAGGCACCAAACGGCCTCAATTTTTAAAAATACATAAAAGCACATTTTAAGGATGAAATTTAACCCGAATCCCATTCTGATGTCCGTTTTACAATTTGGTAAAAAAAACATTCACCTCTGGCACGAAAATTCCCTGACCACTGTCATCCCGAAATTTCCCCTTCCCCAAGGCACCAAAACGCCTCAATTTTTGAAAACTACATCAAGCACCATTTTTAAGGATGAAATTTAACCGAAATCCCATCTGATGTCCGTTTTTACATTTGGCTCAAAAAAAATTTCACCTCCGAAGGACAAAAATCCCTCCGGCATCAGGATTTTCCTTCGCCAGTCACCAAAACGGCTCAATTTTTAAAAACTACATCAAGCACCATTTTTAAGCATGAAATTTAACCCCGAATCCAATTCAGATGTCCGTTTTTACATTTGGGTCCCAAAAAATTTTCACCTCCAGGGCACAAAAATCCCTGACCCCGGCATCAGGAAATTCCTTCCCCGGACACCAAAACGGCTCAATTTTGAAAAACTACATAAAGCACCATTTTTTAGCATGAAATTTAACCCGAATCCATTCCTGATGTCTGTTTTACGAATTTGCAATGAAAAAAAAATTTTCAGCTCAGGAGACAAAAAAGCCTCGACCGGCACAGGAATTTCCTTCCACAGACACCAAAAAGGCTCAATTTTTAAAAAAACTAGATAAAGCACCATTTTTAAGGGATGAAATGTTTTTACCCCGAATCCATTCTGATCGTCCGTTTTTTACATTTGGTTCACAAAAAAAAATTTTGACTCTGGAGCAGAAAAATGTCCCTGACCTGGCATCAGGAATTTCCTTACTCAGCTCCAAAACGGGGGGGGCTCAATTTTTGAAAAATACATAAAGCAATATTTTAAGCATGAACTTTAACACCGAAATCCCATTGCTGATGTCGTTTTACATTTCCATGAAAAAAATTTTAACTAAGA
This sequence comes from Crotalus tigris, assembly GCF_016545835.1. Taxonomy (NCBI): domain Eukaryota; kingdom Metazoa; phylum Chordata; class Lepidosauria; order Squamata; family Viperidae; genus Crotalus; species Crotalus tigris. The sequence goes on from NW_024099301.1 coordinate 3,580, forward strand.
TGCAGAAAACTTTCTGACCCGGCATCAGGAATTTCTCCCCAGGCACCAAAACGGCTCAATTTTTGAAAACTATATAAAGCACCATTTTTAAGGATGAAATTTAACCCCGAATCCCATTCTGATGTCTGTTTTTACATTTCAATGAAAAAAAATTTTCACCTACCGAGCAGAAAAATTCCTGACCCCGGCATCAGGAATTTCCTTCCCCAGGCACCAAAACGGCTCAATTTTTGAAAACTATATAAAGCACCATTTTTAAGGATGAAATTTAACCCCGAATCCCATTCTGATGTCTGTTTTTACATTTCAATGAAAAAAAATTTTCAGCTGCGGAGCACAAAAATCCCTGACCCCGGCATCAGGAATTTCCTTCCACAGACACCAAAACGGCTCAATTTTTAAAAATTACATAAAGCACCATTTTTAAGGATGAAATTTAACCCCGAATCCCATTCTGATGTCCGTTTTTACATTTGGTTCAAAAAAATTTTTGAGCTCTGGAGCAGAAAAATCCCTGACCCTGGCATCAGGAATTTCCTTCCTCAGGCTCCAAAACGGCTCAATTTTTGAAAACTACATAAAGCATCATTTTTAAGCATGAACTTTAACACCGAATCCCATTCTGATGTCCGTTTTTACATTTGGGTAAAAAAAAAATTTTCACCTACCGAGCAGAAAACTTCCTGACCCCGGCATCAGGAATTTCCTTCCCCAGGCACCAAAACGGCTCAATTTTTAAAAATTTCATAAAGCACCATTTTTAAGGATGAAATTTAACCCCGAATCCCATTCTGATGTCTGTTTTTACATTTCAATGAAAAAAAATTTTCAGCTCCGGAGCACAAAAATCCCTGACCCCGGCATCAGGAATTTCCTTCAACAGACACCAAAACGGCTCAATTTTTAAAAACTACATAAAGCACCATTTTTAAGGATGAAATATAACCCCGAATCATATTCTGATGTCCGTTTTTACATTTGGTTCAAAAAAAATTTTGAGCTCTGGAGCAGAAAAATCCCTGACCCTGGAATCAGGAATTTCCTTCCTCAGGCTCCAAAACGGCTCAATTTTTGAAAATTACATAAAGCATCATTGTAAATGATGAAATTTATCCCCGAATCCCATTCTGATGTCTGTTTTTACATTTCGATCAAAAAAAAATTTCCAGCTCCGGAGCACAAAAATCCCTGACCCCCTGCATCAGGAATTTCCTTCCCAAGGCACCAAAATGGCTCAATTTTTGAAAACTACATAAAGCACCATTTTTAAGCTTGAACTTTAACCCCGAATCCCATTCTGATGTCCGTTTTTACATTTCGGTAAAAAAAAAATTTTCACCTACCGAGCAGAAAACTTCCTGACCCCGGCATCAGGAATTTCCTTCCCCAGGAACCAAAACGGCTCAATTTGTAAAAACTACATAAAGTACCATTTTTAAGGATGAAATTTAACCCCGAATCCCATTCTGATGTCTGTTTTTACATTTCAATGAAAAAAAATTTTCACCTACCGAGCAGAAAACTTCCTGACCCCGGCATCAGGAATTTCCTTCCCCAGGCACCAAAACGGCTCAATTTTTGAAAACTACATAAAGCACCATTTTTAAGCATGAACGTTAACACCGAATCCCATTCTGATGTCCGTTTTTACATTTCGGTAAAAAAAAAATTTTCACCTACCGAGCAGAAAACTTCCTGACCCCGGCATCAGGAATTTCCTTCCCCAGGCACCCAAACGGCTCAATTTTTGAAAACTAGATAAAGCCCATTGTAAAGATGAATTTAACCCCGATCCCATTCTGATGTCCGTTTTTTACAATTCGATAAAAAAAAATTTTCCGCTCTGGAGCAGAAAAATCCCTGACCCCCCGCATCAGAATTTCCTTCCCCAGCACCAAAACGGCTCATTATTTAAAACTACATAAAGCACCATTTTTAAGCTTGAACTTTAACTTACGAATCCCATTCTGATGTCTGTTATACATTTGGTTCAAAAAATTTTCAGCTCTGGAGCAGAAAAATCCCTGACCCCGCATCAGGAATTTCCTTCCCTGGACACCAAAATGGCTCAATTTTTAAAAACTACAAAAAGCACCACTTTTATGCATGAAATTTAACCCCGAATCCCAATCTGACGTCCGTTTATACGTTTGGTTGAAAAAAAACATTTCACCTCCGGAGCACAAAAATCCCTGACCCCGGCATCAGGAATTTCCTTCCCTGGACACCAAAATGGCTCAATTTTTAAAAACCAGAAACAGCACCTTTTTTAAGCATGAACTTTAAACTCAAATCCCATTCTAACGTCCGTTTATACATTTGAATCAAAAAAAATTTTCAGCTCCGGAGGCACAAATCCCTAACCCCCGGCTCAGGAATTCCTTCCCCAGGCACCAAAACGGCTCTTTTGAAACGTACATAAGCACCATTTTTAAGCATGAACGTTAACACCAAAAAAAAATAAAAAAAAAAATAAAAAAAAAAAAAAAGAAAACGAATCCCATTCTGATGTCCGTTTTTACATTTCGGTAAAAAAAAAATTTTCACCTACCGAGCAGAAAACTTCCTGACCCCGGCATCAGGAATTTCCTTCCCCAGGCACCAAAACGGCTCAATTTTTAAAAACTACATAAAGCACCATTTTAAAGGATGAAATTTAACCCCGAATCCCATTCTGATGTCCGTTTTTACATTTGGCTCAAAAAAAATTTTCAGCTCTGGAGCAGAAAAATCCCTGACCCCGGCATCAGGAATTTCCTTCCCCAGGCACCAAAACGGGTCAATCTTTAAAAATTACATAAAGCACCATTTTTAAGGATGAAATTTAACCCCAAATCCCATTCTAATATCTGTTTTTACATTTCGATCAAAAAAGAAATTTTCAGCTCCGGAGCACAAAAATCCCTGACCCCGGCATCAGGAATTTCCTTCCCCAGGAACCAAAATGGCTCAATTTTTAAAAACTACATAAAGCACCATTGCAAAGGATGAAATTTAACCCTGAATCCCATTCTGATGTCCGTTTTTACATTTGGGTTAAAAAAAAAATTCACCTCCTGAGCACGAAAATCCCTGACCCCGGCATCAGGAATTTCCTTCCCCAGGCACCAAAACGGCTCAATTTTTGAAAACTACATAAAGCACCATTTTTAAGGATGAAATTTAACCCTGAATCCCATTCTGATGTCCGTTTTTACATTTGGGTTAAAAAAAAAAATTCACCTCCTGAGCACGAACATCCCTGACCCCGGCATCAGGAATTTCCTTCCCCAGGCACCAAAACAGCTCAATTTTTAAAAACTACATAAAGCACCATTGTTAAGGATGAAA
>NW_024099302.1:0-4785 GCF_016545835.1 Crotalus tigris
GGGGTCATAGATTTTTCTGCTCCAAAGATGAAAATTTTTTTTTGACTGAAATGTAAAAACGGACCTCAGAATCGAATTCGAGGTTAAATTTCATGCTTAAAAATGGTGCTTCTTCTAGTTTTCAGAAATTGAGCCGGTTTGGTATACAGGGAAGGAAATTCCTGATGCCGGGGTCATAGATTTTTCTGATCCAAAGATGAAAATTTTTTTTGACTGAAATGTAAAAACGGACCTCAGAATTGGATTCGGGGTTAAATTTCATGCTTAAAAATGGTGCTTCTTCTAGGTTTCAGAAATTGAGCCGTTTTGGTATACAGGGAAGGAAATTCCTGATGCCGGGGTCATGGATTTTTTGTTCTAAAGAGATGAAAATTTTTTTTACCCTAATGTAAAAACGGACCTCAGAATCGGATTCGGGGTTAAATTTCATGCTTAAAAATGGTTCTTTTTCTAGTTATCAAAAATTGAGCTGTTTTGGTATCCAGGGAAGGAAATCCCTGATGCCGGGTTCACGAATTTTTGTGCTCCGTTGGTGCAAGTTTTTTTTGACCCAAATGTAAAAACAGACCTCAGAAGGGGATTCAAGGTTAAATTTCATGCTTTAAAATTGTATTTATTCTAGTTTTCAAAAATTGAGCCGTTTTAGTGTCCGGGGAAGGAAATCCCTGATGCCGGGGTCACGGATTTTTGTGCTCCGGAGATGAAATTTTTTTTTTTGACCCAAATGTAAAAACGGACCTCAGAAGGGGATTCGGGTTTAAATTTCATGCTTAAAAATGGTGCTTTTTTCTAGTTTCAAAAATGGAGCCGTTTTGGTATATGGCGGAGGAAATCCTGATGCCGGGGTCATAGATTTTGTGCTCCGGAAATGAAAAAATTTTTTTGACCCAAATGTAAAAACGGACCTCAGAATGGGATTCGGGGTTAAATTTCATGCTTAAAAATGGTGTTTCTTCTAGTTTTCAAAAATTGAGCCATTTTGGTATACAGGGAGGAAATTCCTGATGCCGGGGTCATAGATTTTTCTGCTCCAAAGATGAAAATTTTTTTTTTACTCAAATGTAAAAACGGACCTCAGAATGGGATTCGGGGTTAAATTTCATGCTTAAAAATGGTGCTTTTTCTAGTTATCAAAAATTGAGCTGTTTTGGTATCCAGGGAAGGAAATTCCTGATGCCCGGGTCATAGATTTTTCTGCTCCAAAGATGAAAATTTTTTTTTCACTCAAATGTAAAAACGGACCTCAGAATGGGATTCGGGGTTAAATTTCATGCTTAAAAATGGTGCTTCTTCTAATTTTCAAAAATTAAGCCGTTTTGGTATCCAGGGAATGAAATACCTGATGCCGGGGTCATAGATTTTTCTGCTCCAAAGATGAAAATTTTTTTTTGACTGGAATGTAAAAACGGACCTCAGAATCGGATTCGGGGGTAAATTTTATGCTTAAAAATGGTGCTTCTTCTAGTTTTCAGAAATTGAGCCGTTTTGGTATACAGGGACGGAAATTCCTGATGCCGGGGTCATGGCTGTTGTGTTCCCAGAGGATGAAAATTTTTACCCTAATGTAAAACGGACCTCAGAATCGGAGCTTCGGGGTTAAATTCCATGCTTAAAAAATGGTGCTTTTTCTATTTTCACAAATTGAGCGTTTTGGTATCCAGGGAAGGAAATTCCTGATGCCGGGGTTATAGATTTTTGTGCTCCAAAGATGAAAAATTTTTTTTTGACTGAAATGTAAAAACGGACCCAGAATCGGATTCGGGGTTAAATTTCATGCTTAAAAATGGTGCTTCTTCTAGTTTTCAGAAATTGAGCCGTTTTGGTATACAGGGAAGGAAATTCCTGATGCCGGGGTCATAGATTTTTCTGATCCAAAGATGAAATTTTTTTTTGACTGAAATGTAAAAATGGACCTCAGAATCGGATTCGGGGTTAAATTTCATGCTTAAAAATGGTGCTTCTTCTAGTTTTCAGAAATTGAGCCGTTTTGGTATACAGGGAAGGAAATTCCTGATGCCGGGGTCATGGATGTTTTGTTCTCCAGAGATGAAAATTTTTTTTACCCTAATGTAAAAACGGACCTCAGAATCGGATTCGGGGTTAAATTTCATGCTTAAAAAAGGTGCTTTTTCTAGTTATCAAAAATTGAGCTGTTTTGGTATCCAGGGAAGGAATTCCTGATGCGGGGGTCATGGATGTTTTGTTCTCCAGAGCTAAAATTTTTTTACCCCTATGTAAAAAACGGACATCAGAATCGGATTCGGGGTTATTTCCATGCTTAAAAATGGTGCTTTCTAGTTATCAAAATTGAGCTTGTTTTTTGGTATCCAGGGAAGGAATTCCTGATGCCGGGGTCATAGATTTTTCTGCTCCAAAGATAAAAAATTTTTTTTTTTTTTGACTGAAATGTAAAAACAGACCTCGAAATCGATTCGGGTTAATATTTTCATTGCTAAAAATGGGTGCTTTCTTCTAGTTTTCAGAAATTGAGCCGTTTTGGTATAACAGGGAAGGAAAGTCTGATGCCGGGTCATAATTTTCCTGATCCAAAGATGACAAAATTTTTTTGACTGAAATGTAAAAACGGACCTCAGAATCGGATTCGGGGTTAAATTTCATGCTTAAAAATGGTGCTTCTTCTAGGTTTCAGAAATTGAGCCGTTTTGGTATACAGGGAAGGAAATTCCTGATGCCGGGGTCATGGATTTTTTGTTCTCCAGAGATGAAAATTTTTTTTACCCTAATGTAAAAACGGACCTCAGAATCGGATTCGGGGTTAAATTTCATGCTTAAATATGGTGCTTTTTCTAGTTATCAAAAATTGAGCTGTTTTGGTATCCAGGGAAGGAAATTCCTGATGCCGGGGTCATAGATTTTTCTGCTCCAAAGATGAAAATTTTTTTTTGACTGAAATGTAAAAACGGACCTCAGAATCGGATTCGGGGTAAAATTTCATGCTTAAAAATGGTGCTTCTTCTAGGTTTCAGAAATTGAGCCGTTTTGGTATACAGGGAAGGAAATTCCTGATGCCGGGGTCATGGATTTTTTGTTCTCCAGAGATGAAATTTTTTTTTACCCTAATGTAAAAATGGACCTCAGAATCGGATTCGGGGTTAAATTTCATGCTTAAAAATGGTGCTTTTTCTAGTTATCAAAATTGCGCTGTTTTGGTATCCAGGAAGAAATTCCTGATGCCGGGGTCAAATAGATTTTCTGCTCCAAAGATGAAATTTTTTTTGAACTGAATGTAAAAACGACCCTCAAATCGGATTCGGGTTAAATTCATGCTTAAAAAATGGTCTTCTTCTAGTTTTTCAGAAATTGAGCCGTTTTGGTATAACAGGGAGGAAATTCCTGATCACGGGGTCATAGATTTTTCTGCTCCAAAGATGAAAATTTTTTTTTCACCCAAATGTAAAAACGGAGCTCAGAATGGGATTCGGGGTTAAATTTCATGCTTAAAAATGTTGCTTTTTCTAGTTTTCAAAAATTGAGCCGTTTGGTATCCAGGGAGGGAAATTCCTGATGCCGGGGTCACGGATTTTTGTGCTCCGGAGATGAAAATTTTTTTTGACCCAAATGTAAAAACGGACCTCAGAATGGGATTCGGGGTTAAATTTCATGCTTAAAAATGGTGCTTTTTCTAGTTATCAAAAATTGAGCTGTTTTGGTATCCAGGGAAGGATTTACTGATGCCGGGGTCATAGATTTTTTGTTCTCCAGAGATGAAAATTTTTTTGGGGGGGACTGAAATGGTAAAAATGGAACTCAAATCGGATTCGTGGTTAAATTTCATGCTTAAAATGGTGCTTCTTCTAGTTTTCAGAATTGAGCCGTTTTGGTATACAGGAAGGAAATTCTAGAGTGCCGGGGTCATAGATTTTTCTGATCCAAAGATGAAAATTTTTTTTTGACTGAAATGTAAAAACGGACCTCAGAATCGGATTCGGGGTTAAATTTCATGCTTAAAAATGGTGCTTCTCTAGGTTTCAGAAATTGAGCCGTTTTGGTATACAGGGAAGGAAATTCCTGATGCCGGGGTCATGGATTTTTTGTTCTCCAGAGATGAAAATTTTTTTTACCCTAATGTAAAAACGGACCTCAGAATGGGATTCGGGGTTAAATTTCATGCTTAAAATTGGTGCTTTTTCTAGTTTTCAAAAATTGAGCCGTTTAGGTGTCAGGGGAAGGAAAGTCCTGATGCCGGGGTCACAGATTTTTGTGCTCCAGTGGTAAAAAATTTTTTTGACCTGAATGGTAAAACGGACCTCAGAATCGTATAATTCGTGGTTAAATTTCTGCTTTAAAAATGGTGCTTCTTCTAAGGTTTCAGAAATGAGCCGTTTTTGGTATACACGGGAAGGAAATTCCTGATGCCGGGGGTCATATTTTTTCTGCTCCAAAGAATGAAACGTTCTCTTTTTGACTCAATGAAAAACGGACCTCAGAATGGGATTCGGGGTTAAATTTCATGCTATTAAAATGGTGCTTCTCCTACTTTTCAAAAATTGAGCCGTTTTGGTATCCAGGGAAGTAAATTCCTGATGCCGGGGTCATAGATTTTTGTGCTCTAGAGATGAAAATTTTTTTTTGACTAAAATGTAAAAACGGACTCAGAATGGGGTTCGGGGTTAAATTTCATGCTTAAAAATGGTGCTTCTTCTAGTTTTCAAAAATTGAGCCGTTTTGGTATCCAGGGAAGGAAATTCCGGATGCCGGGGTCATAGATTTTTCTGCTCCTGAGATGAAAATTTTTTTTTTACTAAAATGTAAAAACGGACCTCA
>NW_024099303.1:0-6167 GCF_016545835.1 Crotalus tigris
AAAATTTTCACCTCCTGAGCACAAAATTCCCTGACCCCGGCAACAGGAATTTCCTTCCCTGGACACCAAAACGGCTCAATTTTTAAAAACTAAAAAAGGACCATTTTTAAGCTTGAAATTTAACACTGAATCGCATTCTCATGTCTGTTTTTACTTTTGAGTGAAACAAAAATTTTCACCTCCACAGCACAAAAATCCCTGACCCCGGTATCAGGAATTTCCTTCCCTGGACACCAAAAGGGCTCAATTTTTAAAAACTAAAAAAGGACCATTTTTAAGCTTGAAATTTAACCCTGAATCCCATTCTGACGTCCGTTTATACATTTGTGTCAAAAAAAAATTTTCACCTCCGGAGCACAAAAATCTCTGACCGCGGTATCAGGAATTTCCTTCCCTGGACACCAAAACGGCTCAATTTTTAAAAACTAAAAAAGGACCATTTTTAAGCTTGAAATTTAACCCCAAATCCCATTCTGATGTCCGTTTATACATTTGTGTCAAAAAAAAATTTTCACCTCCGGAGCACAAAAATCTCTGACCGCGGGATCAGGAATTTCCTTCCCTGGACACCAAAACGGCTCAATTTTTAAAAACTAAAAAAGGACCATTTTTAAGCTTGAAATTTAACACCGAATCACATTCTGACCTCTGTTTTTACATTTCGGTGAAACCAAAATTTTCACCTCCAGAGCACAAAAATCCCTGACCCCGGCATCAGGAATTTCCTTTTCTGGACACCAAAACGTCTCAATTTTAAAAACTACAAAAAGCACCTTTTTAAAGCATGAAATTTAACCCCGAATCCCATTCTGACATCCGTTTATACATTTGGGTCAAAAAAAAAATTTCACCTCCAGAGCACAAAAATCCCTGACCCCCAGCATAAGGAATTTCCTTCCCTGGACACCAAAATGGCTCAATTTTTAAAAACTACAAAAAGCACCTTTTTTAAGCATGAAATTTAACCCCGAATCGCATTTTGACGTCTGTTTTTACATTTAGGTGAAACAAAAATTTTCACCTCCACTGCACAAAAATCCCTGACCCCGGCATCAGGAATTTCCTTCCCTGGACACCAAAACGGCTCAATTTTTAAAATCTAAAAAAGGACCATTTTTAAGCTTGAAATTTAACACCGAATCCCATTCTGACGTCTGTTTTTACATTTCGGTGAAACCAAAATTTTCACCTACAGAGCACAAAAATCCCTGACCCCGGCATCAGGAATTTCCTTTCCTGGACACCAAAACGGCTCAATTTTTAAAAACTAAAAAAGGACCATTTTTAAGCTTGAAATTTAACCCCGAATCCAATTCTGACGGTCGTTTATACATTTGTGTCAAAAAAAAATTTTCACCTCCGGAGCACAAAATTCCCTGACCCCGGCAACAGGAATTTCCTTCCCTGGAACACCAAAAGGGTCAATTTTTTTAAAAATAAAAAAGGACCATTTTTAAGCTTGAAATTTAACCCCGAATTCCCATTCTGACGTCCGTTTATACACTTTGTGTCAAAAAAAAAATTTACACCTCGGAAGCAAAAAAATCTCTGAACGCGGTATCAGGAATTCTTCCTGGACCAAAACGGCTCAATTTTTAAAAACTAAAAAAGGACCATTTTTAAGCTTGAAATTTAACCCCGAATCCCATTCTGATGTCCGTTTATACATTTGTGTCAAAAAAAATTTTTCACCTCCGGAGCACAAAAATCTCTGACCGCGGGATCAGGAATTTCCTTCCCTGGACACCAAAACGGCTCAATTTTTAAAAACTAAAAAAGGACCATTTTTAAGTTTGAAATTTAACCCTGAATCACATTCTGACCTCTGTTTTTACATTTCGGTGAAACCAAAATTTTCACCTCCAGAGCACAAAAATCCCTGACCCCGGCATCAGGAATTTCCTTTTCTGGACACCAAAACGGCTCAATTTTTAAAAACTAAAAAAGGACCATTTTTAAGCTTGAAATTTAACCCCGAATCCAATTCTGACATCCGTTTATACATTTGTGTCAAAAAAAAAAATTCACCTCCGGATACAAAATTCGCTGACCCCGGCAACAGGAATTTCCTTCCCTGGACACCAAAACGGCTCAATTTTTAAAAACTAAAAAAGGACCATTTTTAAGCTTGAAATTTAACCCCGAATCCCATTCTGACGTCTGTTTTTACTTTTGGGTGAAGGTATATAGAAAATTTTGTTTGCGATCCGCTTTCTCACATGGACAGCAAAAAGGGCCTGACCCCGCATCATGAATGTCCTTCCCTGGACACCAAAACGGCTCAATTTTTAAAAACTAAAAATGGACCATTTTTAAGCTTGAAATTTAACCCCGAATCGCATTCTGACGTCTATTTTTACTTTTGGGTGAAACAAAAATTTTCACCTCCGGAGCACAAAATTCCCTGACCCCAGCATCAGGAATTTCCTTCCCTGGACACCAAAACGGCTCAATTTTTAAAAACAAAAAAAAGGACCATTTTTAAGCTTGAAATTTAACCCCGAATCCCATTCTGACGTCCGTTTATACATTTGGGTGAAAAAAAAATTTTCACCTCCAGAGAACAAAAATCCCTGACCCCGGCATCAGGAATTTCCATCCCTGGACACCAAAACGTCTCAATTTTTAAAAACTACAGAAAGCACATTTTTTAAGCATGAAATTTAACCCCGAATCCCATTCTGACGTCCGTTTATACATTTGGGTCAAAAAAAAATTTTCTCCTCCGGAGCAAAAAAATCCCTGACCCCGGTATCAGATATTTCCTTCCCTGGACACCAAAATGGTTCAATTTTTAAAAACTAAAAAATGGACCATTTTTAAGGTTGAAATTTAACCCCGAATCGCATTCTGACGTCGGTTTTTAAATTTGGGTGAAACAAAAATTTTCACCTCCAGAGCACAAAAATCCCTGACCCCGTCATCAGGAATTTCCTTCCCTGGACACCAAAATGTCTCAATTTTTAAAAACTAGAAAAAGCACGTTTTTTAAGCATGAAATTTAACCCCGAATCCCATTCTGACGTCCGTTTATACATTTGGGTGAAAAAAAAATTTTCACCGCCGGAGCACAAAAATCCCTGACCCCGGCATCAGGAATTTCCTTCATTGGACACCAAAACGGCTCAATTTTTAAAAACTAAAAATGGACCATTTTTAAGCTTGAAATTTAACCCCGAATCACATTCTGACGTCGGTTTTTATATTTGGGTGAAACAAAAATTTTCACTTCCAGAGCACAAAAATCCCTGACCCCGGCATCAGGAATTTCCTTCCGTGGACACCAAAACGGCTCAATTTTTAAAAACTAAAAATGGACCATTTTTAAGCTTGAAATTTAACCCCGAATCGCAGTCTGATGTCCGTTTATACATTTGGGTCAAAAAAAATTTTTCACCTCCAGAGCACAAAAATCCCTGACCCCGGCATCAGGAATTTCCTTCCCTGGACATCAAAATGTCTCAATTTTTAAAAAACTAGAAAAAGCACCATTTTTATGCATGAAATTTAACCCCGAATCCCAATCTGACGTCCGTTTATACATTTGGTTGAAAAAAAAAATTTCACCTCCGGAGCACCAAAATCCCTGACCCGGGCATCAGGAATTTCCTTCCCTGGACAACCAAAACGTCTCAATTTTTAAAAACTAAAAAAGGACCATTTTTAAGCTTGAAATTTAACCCCGAATCCCAGTCTGACGTCTGTTTTTACATTTCGGTGAAACAAAAATTTTCAACTCCAGAGAACAAAAATCCCTGACCCCGGCATCAGGAATTTCCTTCCCTGGACACCAAAACGTCTCAATTTTTAAAAACTAGAAAAAGCACGTTTTTTAAGCATGAAATTTAACCCTGAATCCCATTCTGACGTCCATTTATTCATTTCAGTGAAAAAAAATTTTCTCCTCCGGAGCACAAAAATCCCTGACCCCGGAATCAGGAATTTCCTTCCTGGACACCAAAACGTCTCAATTTTTAAAAACTAGGAAAAGCACGTTTTTTAAGCATGAAATTTAACCCCGAATCCCATTCTGATGTCTGTTTATACATTTGGGTGGAAAAAAAATTTTCACCTCCGGAGCACAAAAATCCCTGACCCCGGCATCAGGAATTTCCTTCCCTGGACACCAAAACGGCTCAATTTTTAAAAACTACAAAAGGACCATTTTTAAGCTTGAAATTTAACCCCGAATCGCATTCTGACGTCTGTTTTTACATTTGGGTGAAACAAAAATTTTCATCTACGGAGCACAAAATTCCCTGATCCCAACATCATGAATTTCCTTCCCTGGACACCAAAACGTCTCAATTTTTAAAAACTAGAAAATTTACGTTTTTTAAGCATGAAATTTAACCCCGAATCCCATTCTGACGTCCGTTTATATATTTGGGTGAAAAAATTTTTTCACCTCCGGAGCACAAAAATCCCTGACCCCGGCATCAGGAATTTCCTTCCCTGGACACCAAAACGGCTCAATTTTTAAAAACTAAAAAAGGACCGTTTTTAAGCATGAAATTTAACCCCGAATCCCAGTCTGACGTCGGTTTTTATATTTGGGTGAAACAAAAATTTTCACCTCCAGAGCACAAAAATCCCTGACCCCGGCATCAGGAATTTCCTTCCCTGGACACCCAAATGTCTCAATTTTTAAAAACTAGAAAAAGCACGTTTTTTAAGCATGAAATTTAACCCTGAATCCCATTCTGACGTCCGTTTATACATTTGGGTGAAAAAAAAATTTTCACCTCCGGAGCACAAAAATCCCTGACCCCAGCATCAGGAATTTCCTTCCCTGGACACCAAAACGTCTCAATTTTGAAAAACTAGAAAATTTACGTTTTTTAAGCATGAAATTTAACCCCGAATCCCATTCTGACGTCCGTTTATACAGTTGGGTGAAAAAAATTTTTCACCTCCGGAGCAGAAAAATCCCTGACTCCGGCATCAGGAATTTCCTTCCCTGGACACCAAAACGGCTCAATTTTTAAAAACTAAAAAAGGACCATTTTTAAGCTTGAAATTTAACCCCGAATCACATTCTGACCTCTGTTTTTACATTTCGGTGAAACCAAAATTTTCACCTCCAAAGCACAAAAATCCCTGAACTCCCGGCATCAGGATTTCCTTCCCTGGACATCCAAAACGCTCAATTTTTAAAAACTCAAAAAGGACCATTTTTAAGCTTGAAATTTAACCCGAATCGCATTCTGACGTCTGTTTTTTATATTTGGGTGAAACAAAAATTTTCACCTCCAGAGCACAAAAATCCCTGACACCGGCATCAGGAATTTCCTTCCCTGGACACCAAAATGTCTCAATTTTTAAAAACTACAAAAAGCACGTTTTTTAAGCATGAACTTTAACCCCGAATCCCATTCTGACATCCGTTTATACATTTGGGCGAAAAAAAAATTTTCATCTACAGAGCACAAAATTCCCTGATCCCGGCATCAGGAATTTCCTTCCCTGGACACCAAACGGCTCAATTTTAAAAAACTAAAAAAGGACCATTTTTAAGCTTGAAATTTAACCCCGAATCCCATTCTGACGTCTGTTTTTTAATTTCGGTGAAACAAAAATTTTCACCTCCAGAGAACAAAAATCCCTGACCCCGGCATCAGGAATTTCCTTCCCTGGACACCAAAACGTCTCAATTTTAAAAACTAGAAAAAGCACGTTTTTTAAGCATGAAATTTAACCCCGAATCCCATTCTGACGTCCATTTATTCATTTTAGTGAAAAAAAATTTTCTCCTCCGGAGCACAAAAATCCCTGACCCCGGCATCAGGAATTTCCTTCCCTGGACACCAAAACTGCTCAATTTTTAAAAACTAAAAAAGGACCATTTTTAAGCTTGAAATTTAACCCCGAATCCCACTCTGACGTCTGTTTTTACATTTCGGTGAAACAAAAATTTTCACCTCCAGAGAACAAAAATCCCTGACCCCGGCATCAGGAATTTCCTTCCCTGGAAACCAAAATGTCTCAATTTTTAAAAACTACAAAAAGCACGTTTTTTAAGCATGAAATTTAACCCCGAATCCCATTCTGACATCCGTTTATACATTTGGGCGAAAAAAAAATTTTCATCTACAGAGCACAAAATTCCCTGATCCCGGCATCAGGAATTTCCTTCCCTGGCCACCAAAACGGCTCAATTTTTAAAA
>NW_024099304.1:0-8099 GCF_016545835.1 Crotalus tigris
TTTGACCCAAAAGAAAAAAAAAAGATGTCAGAATGGGATTCGGGGTTAAATTTCATATTTAAAAATGGTGCTTTTTGGGGTTTTGAAAAATTGAGCCGTTTTGGTGTCCGGGGAAGGAAATTCCTGATGCCGGGTTCAGGGATTTTTGAGCTCAGGAGGTGAAAATTCTTTTTTGACCCAAATGTAAAAACAGACGTCAGAATGGGATTCGGGGTTAAATTTCATGCTTAAAAATGGTGCTTTTTGTAGTTTTTAAAAATTTAGCCCTTTTGGTGTCCGGGAAAGGAAATTCCTGATGCCGGGTTCAGGGATTTTTGAGCTCAGGAGGTGAAAATTCTTTTTTGACCCAAATGTAAAAACAGACGTCAGAATGGGATTCGGGGTTAAATTTCATGCTTAAAAATGGTGCTTTTTGTAGTTTTTAAAAATTTAGCCCTTTTGGTGTCTGAGGAAGGAAATTCCTGATGCCGGGGTCAGGGATTTTTGAGCTGTGGAGGTGAAAATTTTTTTTGACCGAAATGTAAAAACGGATGTCAGAATGGGATTCGGGGTTAAATTTCATACTTAAAAATGGTGCTTTTTGGGGTTTTGAAAAATTGAGCCGTTTTGGTGTCCGGGGAAGAAATTCCTGATGCCGGGGTCAGGGATTTTTGAGCTCCGGAGGTCAAAATTTTTATTTGACCCAAAAGTAAAAACAGATGTCAGAATGGGATTCGGGGTTAAATTTCATGCTTAAAAAAGGTGCTTTTTGTAGTTTTTAAAAATTTAGCCCTTTTGCTGTCTGACGAAGGAAATTCCTGATGCCGGGGTCAGGGATTTCTGAGCTCCAGCGGTCAAATTTTTTTTTTGACCCAAAAGAAAAAAAAAAGATGTCAGAATGGGATTCGGGGTTAAATTTCATATTTAAAAATGGTGCTTTTTGGGGTTTTGAAAAATTGAGCCGTTTTGGTGTCCGGGGAAGGAAATTCCTGATGCCGGGTTCAGGGATTTTTGAGCTCAGGAGGTGAAAATTTTTTTTTGACCCAAATGTAAAAACAGACGTCAGAATGGGATTCGGGGTTAAATTTCATGCTTAAAAATGGTGCTTTTTGTAGTTTTTAAAAATTTAGCCCTTTTGGTGTCTGAGGAAGGAAATTCCTGATGCCGGGGTCAGGGATTTTTGAGCTCTGGAGGTGAAAAACTTTTTTTGACCAAAATGTAAAAACGGATGTCAGAATGGGATTCGGGGTTAAATTTCATACTTAAAAATGGTGCTTTTTGGGGTTTTGAACAATTGAGCCGTTTTGGTTTCCGGGGAAGGAAATTCCTGATGCCGGGGTCAGGGATTTTTGAGCTCCGGAGGTCAAAATTTTTTTTTAACCAAAATTAAAAACAGACGTCAGAATGGGAATTCGGGGGTAAATTTCATGCTTAAAAAGTGCTTTTGTAGTTTTTAACAAATTTAGAGCCCTTTTGCTGTCTGAAGAGGAAATTCCTGATGCCGGGGTCGGGATTTTTTGATCTCCAGCGGTCATTTTTTTTTTGACACCAAAAGAAAAAAAAACAGATGTCAGAAATTGGATTCGGGGTTAAATTTCCTGCTTAAAAATGGTGCTTTATGTAGTATTTAAAAATGGAGCCGTTTTGGTTTCTGGGGAAGGAAATTCCTGATGCCAGGGTCAGGGATTTTTGTGCTCCGGAGGTGAAAATTTTTTTTCACCCAAATGTAAAAACAGATGTCAGAATGGGATTCGGGGTTAAATTTCATATTTAAAAATGGTGCTTTTTTTAGTTTTTAAAAATTGAGCCGTTTTGGTGTCCGGGGAAGGAAATTCCTGATGCCGGGGTCAGGGATTTTTGTGCTCCGGAGGAGAAAATTTTTTTTTCACCCAAATGTATAAATGGACGTCAGAATGGTATTCGGGGTTAAATTTCATGATTAAAAAACATGCTTTTTGTAGTTTTTAAAAATTGAGCCGTTTTGGTGTCCGGGGAAGGAAATTCCTGATGCCGGGGTCAGGGATTTTTGAGGTCCAGCGGTCAAAATTTTTTTTTCACCCAAAAGTAAAAACAGATGTCAGAATGGGATTCGGGGTTAAATTTCATACTTAAAAATGGTGCTTTTTGGGGGTTTTAAAAATTGAGCCGTTTTGGTGTCCGGGGAAGGAAATTCCTGATGCCGGGGTCAGGGATTTTTGAGCTCTGGAGGTGAAAATTTTTTTTTGACCCAAATGTAAAAACAGACATCAGAATGGGATTCGGGGTTAAATTTCATGCTTAAAAATGGTGCTTTTTGTAGTTTTTAAAAATTTAGCCCTTTTGCTGTCTGGAGAAGGAAATTCCTGATGCCGGCGTCAGGGATTTTTCAGCTCCGGAGGTCAAAAATTTTTTTTGACCTAAAAGTAAAAACAGATGTCAGAATGGGATTCGGGGTTAAATTTCATGCTTAAAAATGGTGCTTTTTGTAGTTTTTAAAAATTTCGCTCTTTTGCTGTCTGAAGAAGGAAATTCCTGATGCCGGGGTCAGGGATTTTTGAGCTCCGGAGGTGAAAATATTTTTTTGACCCAAATGTAAAAACAGACGTCAGAATGGGATTCGGGGTTAAATTTCATGCTTAAAAATTGTACTTTTGTAGTTTTTAAAAATTTAGCCCTTTTGCTGTCTGTGGAAGGATATTCCTGATGCCGGGGTCAGGGAATTTTGAGCTCTGGAGGTGAAAATTTTTTTTTGACCGAAATGTAAAAACGGATGTCAGAATGGGATTCGGGGTTAAATTTCATGCTTAAAAATGGTGCTTTTTGTAGTTTTTAAAAATTTAGCCCTTTTGGTGTCCGGGGAAGGAAATTCCTGATGCCGGGGACAGGGATTTTTGAGCTCCGGAGGTGAAATTTTTTTTTGACCCAAATTTAAAAACAGACGTCAGAATGGGATTCGGGGTTAAATTTCATGCTTAAAAATGGTGCTTTTTGTAGTTTTTAAAAATTTAGACCTTTGGTGTCTGTGGAAGGAAATTCCTGATGCCAGCGTCAGGGATTTTTCAGCTCCGGAGGTCAAAAATTTTTTTTGACCTAAAAGTAAAACAGACGTCAGAATGGGATTCGGGGTTAAATTTCATGCTTAAAAATGGTGCTTTTTGTAGTTTTTAAAAATTTAGCCCTTTTGCTGTCTGAAGAAGGAAATTACTGATGCCGGGGTCAGGGATTTTTGAGGTCCAGGGGTCAAAATTTTTTTTGACCGAAATGTAAAAACAGACGTCAGAATGGGATTCGGGGTTAAATTTCATGCTTAAAAATTGTACTTTTGTAGTTTTTAAAAATTTAGACCTTTTGGTGTCTGTGGAAGGAAATTCCTGATGCCGGGGTCAGGGATTTTTGAGCTCTGGAGGTAAAAAATTTTTTTTGACCGAAATGTAAAAACGGATGTCAGAATGGGATTTGGGGTTAAATTTCATGCTTAAAAATGGTGCTTTTTGTAGTTTTTAAAAATTTAGCCCTTTTGGTGTCCGGGGAAGGAAATTCCTGATGCCGTGGTCAGGGATTTTTGAGCTCCAGGGGTCAAAATTTTTTTTTGACCCAAAAGTAAAACAGATGTCAGAATGGGATTTGGGGTTAAATTTCATGCTTAAAAATGGTGCTTTTTGTAGTTTTTAAAAATTTAGACCTTTTGGTGTCTGTGGAAGCAAAATCCTGATGCCGGGGTCAGGGATGTTTGAGCTCCGGAGGTCATATTTTTTTTTTGACCCAAAAGTAAAAACAGACGTCAGAATGGGATTCGGGGTTAAATTTCATGCTTAAAAATGGTGCTTTTTGTAGTTTTTAAAAATTTAGCCCTTTTGGTGTCTGTGGAAGGAAATTCCTGATGCCGGGGTCAGGGATTTTTGAGCTGTGGAGGTGAAAATTTTTTTTTGACCAAAATGTAAAAACAAATGTCAGAATGGGATTCGGGGTTAAATTTCATACTTAAAAATGGTGCTTTTTGGGGTTTTGAAAAATTGAGCCGTTTTGGTGTCCGGGGAAGGAAATTCCTGATGTCGGGGTCAGGGATTTTTGAGCTCCGGAGGTCAAAATTTTTGTTTGACCCAAAAGTAAAAACAGACGTCAGAATGGGATTCGGGGTTAAATTTCATGCTTAAAAATGGTGCTTTTTGTAGTTTTTAAAAATTGAGCCCTTTAGGTGTCTGGGGAAGGAAATTCCTGATGCCGGGGTCCGGGATTTTTGAGCTCCGGAGGTGAAAACTTTTTTTTGACCCAAATGTACAAATGGACGTCAGAATGGGATTCGGGGTTAAATTTCATGCTTAAAAATGGTGCTTTTTGTATTTTTTAAAAATTTAGCACTTTTGCTGTCTGAAGAAGGAAATTCCTGATGCCGGGGTCAGGGATTTTTGAGCTCCAGCGGTCAAAATTTTTTTTTGACCCAAAAGTAAAAACAGATGTCAGAATGGGATTCGGGGTTAAATTTCATATTTAAAAATGGTGCTTTTTGGGGTTTTGAAAAATTGAGCCGTTTTGGTGTCCGGGGAAGGAAATTCCTGATGCCGGGTTCAGGGATTTTTGAGCTCAGGAGGTGAAAATTTTTTTTTGACCCAAAAGTAAAAACAGACGTCAGAATGGGATTCGGGGTTAAATTTCATATTTAAAAATGGTGCTTTTTGGGGTTTTGAAAAATTGAGCCGTTTTGGTGTCCGGGGAAGGAAATTCCTGATGCCGGGTTCAGGGATTTTTGAGCTCAGGAGGTGAAAATTTTTTTTTGACCCAAATGTAAAAACAGACATCAGAATGGGATTCGGGGTTAAATTTCATATTTAAAAATGATGCTTTTGGGGGTTTTTAAAAATTGAGCCGTTTTGGTGTCCGGGGAAGGAAATTCCTGATGCCGGGTTCATGGATTTTTGAGCTCAGGAGGTGAAAATTTTTTTTTGACCCAAATGTAAAAACAGACATCAGAATGGGATTCGGGGTTAAATTTCATGCTTAAAAATGGTGCTTTTTGTAGTTTTTAAAAATTTAGACCTTTTGGTGTCCGGGGAAAGGAAATTCCTGATGCCGGGGTCCGGGATTTTTGAGCTGTGGAGGTGAAAAATTTTTTTTGACCAAAATATAAAAATTGATTTTAGAATGGGATTCGGGGTTAAATTTCATGCTTAAAAATGGTGCTTTTTGTAGTTTTTAAAAATTTAGACCTTTTGGTGTCTGTGGAAGGAAATTCCTGATGCCGTGGTCAGGGATTTTTGAGCTCCAGGGGTCAAAATTTTTTTTTGACCCAAAAGTAAAACAGATGTCAGAATGGGATTTGGGGTTAAATTTCATGCTTAAAAATGGTGCTTTTTGTAGTTTTTAAAAATTTAGACCTTTTGGTGTCTGTGGAAGGAAATTCCGGATGCCGGGGTCAGTGATTTTTGAGCTCCAGCGGTCAAAATTTTTTTTTGACCCAAAAGTAAAAACAGATGTGAGAATGGGATTCGGGGTTAAATTTCATACTTAAAAATGGTGCTTTTTGGGGTTTTTAAAAATTGAGCCGTTTTGGTGTCCGGGGAAGGAAATTCCTGATGCCGGGTTCAGGGATTTTTGAGCTCCGGAGGTGAAAAAATTTTTTTGACCCAAATGTAAAAACAGACGTCAGAATGGGATTCGGGGTTAAATTTCATGCTTAAAAATGGTGCTTTTTGTAGTTTTTAAAAATTTAGCCCTTTTGGTGTCTGAGGAAGGAAATTCCTGATGCCGGGGTCAGGGATTTTTGAGCTGTGGAGGTGAAAATTTTTTTTGACCGAAATGTAAAAACGGATGTCAGAATGGGATTCGGGGTTAAATTTCATACTTAAAAATGGTGCTTTTTGGGGTTTTGAAAAATTGAGCCGTTTTGGTGTCCGGGGAAGAAATTCCTGATGCCGGGGTCAGGGATTTTTGAGCTCCGGAGGTCAAAATTTTTATTTGACCCAAAAGTAAAAACAGATGTCAGAATGGGATTCGGGGTTAAATTTCATGCTTAAAAAAGGTGCTTTTTGTAGTTTTTAAAAATTTAGCCCTTTTGCTGTCTGAAGAAGGAAATTCCTGATGCCGGGGTCAGGGATTTTTGAGCTCCAGCGGTCAATTTTTTTTTTTGACCCAAAAGAAAAAAAAAAGATGTCAGAATGGGATTCGGGGTTAAATTTCATATTTAAAAATGGTGCTTTTTTGGGTTTTGAAAAATTGATCCGTTTTGGTGTCCGGGGAAGGAAATTCCTGATGTCGGGGTCAGGGATTTTTGAGCTCCGGAGGTCAAAATTTTTGTTTGACCCAAAAGTAAAAACAGACATCAGAATGGGATTCGGGGTTAAATTTCATGCTTAAAAAAGGTGCTTTTTGTAGTTTTTAAAAATTTAGCCCTTTTGCTGTCTGAAGAAGGAAATTCCTGATGCCGGGGTCAGGGATTTTTGAGCTCCAGCGGTCAAAATTTTTTTTTCACCCAAAAGTAAAAACAGATGTCAGAATGGGATTCGGGGTTAAATTTCATACTTAAAAATGGTGCTTTTTGGGGGTTTTAAAAATTGAGCCGTTTTGGTGTCCGGGGAAGGAAATTCCTGATGCCGGGGTCAGGGATTTTTGAGCTCTGGAGGTGAAAATTTTTTTTTGACCCAAATGTAAAAACAGACATCAGAATGGGATTCGGGGTTAAATTTCATGCTTAAAAATGGTGCTTTTTGTAGTTTTTAAAAATTTAGCCCTTTTGCTGTCTGGAGAAGGAAATTCCTGATGCCGGCGTCAGGGATTTTTCAGCTCCGGAGGTCAAAAATTTTTTTTGACCTAAAAGTAAAAACAGATGTCAGAATGGGATTCGGGGTTAAATTTCATGCTTAAAAATGGTGCTTTTTGTAGTTTTTAAAAATTTCGCTCTTTTGCTGTCTGAAGAAGGAAATTCCTGATGCCGGGGTCAGGGATTTTTGAGCTCCGGAGGTGAAAATATTTTTTTGACCCAAATGTAAAAAAAGACGTCAGAATGGGATTCGGGGTTAAATTTCATGCTTAAAAATTGTACTTTTGTAGTTTTTAAAAATTTAGCCCTTTTGCTGTCTGTGGAAGGATATTCCTGATGCCGGGGTCAGGGAATTTTGAGCTCTGGAGGTGAAAATTTTTTTTTGACCGAAATGTAAAAACGGATGTCAGAATGGGATTCGGGGTTAAATTTCATGCTTAAAAATGGTGCTTTTTGTAGTTTTTAAAAATTTAGCCCTTTTGGTGTCCTGGGAAGGAAATTCCTGATGCCGGGGACAGGGATTTTTGAGCTCCGGAGGTGAAATTTTTTTTTGACCCAAATTTAAAAACAGACGTCAGAATGGGATTCGGGGTTAAATTTCATGCTTAAAAATGGTGCTTTTTGTAGTTTTTAAAAATTTAGACCTTTGGTGTCTGTGGAAGGAAATTCCTGATGCCAGCGTCAGGGATTTTTCAGCTCCGGAGGTCAAAAATTTTTTTTGACCTAAAAGTAAAACAGACGTCAGAATGGGATTCGGGGTTAAATTTCATGCTTAAAAATGGTGCTTTTTGTAGTTTTTAAAAATTTAGCCCTTTTGCTGTCTGAAGAAGGAAATTACTGATGCCGGGGTCAGGGATTTTTGAGCTCCAGGGGTCAAAAAAATTTTTTGACCCAAAAGTAAGAACAGACGTCAGAATGGGATTCGGGGTTTAATTTCATGCTTAAAAATGGTACTTTTTGTAGTTTTTAAAAATTTAGCCCTTTTGGTGTCTGTGGAAGGAAATTCCTGATGCCGGGGTCAGGGATTTTTGAGCTCCGGAGGTCAAAATTTTTATTTGACCCAAAAGTAAAAACAGATGTCAGAATGGGATTCGGGGTTAAATTTCATGCTTAAAAAAGGTGCTTTTTGTAGTTTTTAAAAATTTAGCCCTTTTGCTGTCTGAAGAAGGAAATTCCTGATGCCGGGGTCAGGGATTTTTGAGCTCCAGCGGTCAAATTTTTTTTTTGACCCAAAAGAAAAAAAAAAGATGTCAGAATGGGATTCGGGGTTAAATTTCATATTTAAAAATGGTGCTTTTTGGGGTTTTGAAAAATTGAGCCGTTTTGGTGTCCGGGGAAGGAAATTCCTGATGCCGGGTTCAGGGATTTTTGAGCTCAGGAGGTGAAA
>NW_024099305.1:0-2019 GCF_016545835.1 Crotalus tigris
AAATTGAGCCGTTTTGCTGTCTGGGGAAGGAAATTCCTGATCCCGGGGTCAGGGATTTTTGTGCTCCGGAGGTGAAAATTTTTTTTTGACCCAAATGCAAAAACGGACATCAGAATTGGATTCGGGGTTAAATTTCATGCTTAAAAATGGTGCTTTATGTAGTTTTTAAAAATTGAGCCGTTTTGGTGTCTAGGGAAGGAAATTCCTGATGATGGGGTCAGGGTTTTTTGTTCTCCGGAGGTGAACATTTTTTTTTAACCCAAATGTAAAAACGGACATCAAAATTGGATTCGGGGTTAAATTTCATGCTTAAAAAATGGTACTTTTGTAGTTTTTAAAAATTGAGCTTTTTTGTTTTCTGGGGAAGGAAATTCCTGATGCCGGGGTCAGGGATTTTTGAGCTCCAGAGGTGAAAATTATTTTTTTGACCCAAATGTAAAAATTGATGTCAGAATGGGATTTGGGGTTAAATTTCATGCTTAAAAATGGTGCTTTTTGTAGTTTTTAAAAATCGAGCCCTTTTGGTGTCTGGGTAAGGAAATTCCTGATGCCGGGGTCAGGGATTTTTGAGCTCCGGAGGTGAAAATTTTTTTTCACCCAAATGTAAAATGGACATTAGAATTGGATTCGGGGTTAAATTTCGTGCTTAACAGTGGTGCTTTATGTAGTTTTTAAAAATGGAGCCGTTTTGGTGTACTGGGAAGGAAATTCCTGATGATGGGGTCAGGGATTGTTGTGCTCCGGAGGTGAAAATTTTTTTTGACCCAAATGTAAAAATGGATATCAGAATTGGATTCGGTGTTAAATTTCATGCTTAAAAATGGTGCTTTATGTAGTTTTTAAAAATTGAGCCGTTTTGGTGTCTCAGGAAGGAAATTCCTGATGCCGGGGTCAGGGATTTGTGTGCTCTGGAGGTGAAAGTTTTTTTTGGAACCAAATGTAAAAAGGAACATCAGAATGGATTCGGGTTAAATTTCATGCTTAAAAATGGTGCTTTATATAGTTTTTAAAAATTGAGCCGTTTTGGTGTCTAGGGAAGGAAATTCCTGATGCCGGGGTCAGGAATTTTTGTGCTCCGGAGGTGAACATTTTTTTTTTACCCAAATGTAAAAACGGACATCAAAATTGGATTCGGGGTTAAATTTCATGCTTAAAAATGGTGCTTTATGTAGTATTTAACAATGGAGCCGTTTTGGTTTCTGGGGAAGGAAATTCCTGATGCCAGGGTCAGGGATTTTTGTGCTCCGGAGGTGAAAATTTTTTTTTGACCCAAATGTAAAAATGGATGTCAGAATTGGATTCGGGGTTAAATTTCATGCTTAAAAATGGTGCTTTATGTAGTTTTTAAAAATGGAGCAGTTTTGGAGTCTGGGGAAGGAAATTCCTGATGCCGGGGTCAGGGATTTTTGTGCTCCGGAGGTGAACATTTTTTTTTGACCCAAATGTAAAAACGGACATCAAAATTGGATTCGGGGTTAAATTTCATGCTTAAAAATGGTGCTTTATGTAGTATTTAAAAATGGAGCCGTGTTGGTTTCTGGGGAAGGAAATTCCTGATGCCAGGGTCAGGATTTTTGTGCTCCAGAGGTGAAAATTTTTTATTGACCCAAATGTAAAAACGGACATCAGAATTGGATTCCGGGTTAAATTTCATGTTAAAAATGGTGTTTTATGTAGTTTTTAAAAATTCAGCTGTTTTGGTGTCCGGGGAAGGAAATTCCTGATGCCGGGGTCAGGGATTTTTGTGCTCCGGAGGTGGAAAATTTTTTTTGACCCAAATGTAAAAATGGACATCAGAATTGGATTCGGGGTTAAATTTCATGCTTAAAAATGGTGCTTTATGTAGTTTTTAAAAATTGAGCCGTTTTGGTGTCTAGGGAAGGAAATTCCTGATGAGGGGGTCAGGGTTTTTTGCTCTCCGGAGGTGAAGATTTTTTTTTGACCCAAATGTAAAAACAGACATCAGAATTGGATTCGGGGTTAAATTTCATGCTTAAAAATGGTACTTTATGTAGTTTT
>NW_024099306.1:0-10686 GCF_016545835.1 Crotalus tigris
TTTCACATTTAGAGTTTTCATCCTTATTTGGGTTATTTGCGAACAAAAGTGATATTGGCCCAGGCCTACCTTTTGAAGGAAAGGTTGGATATGGAAAACCCATGTTTTTTCGGGTTCCACAACCTGTGGGAAACCTGAGTATATGCATACATTTCGAATTTGAGGTCAGTTTCACATTTTGAGTTTTCATCCTTAGTTGGGTTATTTGCGAACAAATGTGATATTGGCCCAGGCCTACTTGTGAAGGAAAGGTCCAGATACGGAAAACACATGTTTTTTCGGGTTTCCCAACCTGTGGGAAACCTGAGTATATGCATACATTTCGAATTTGAGGTCAGCTTCACATTTTGAGTTTTCATCCTTATTTGGGTTATTTCCAAACAAATGTGATATTGGCCCAGACCTACCTTTAGAAGGAAAGGTTGGATACGGAAAACACATGTTTTTTTTGGGTTCCACAAACTGTGGGGAAACTGAGTATATGTATACATTGTGAATTTGAGGTCAGTTTCACATTTTGAGTTTTCATCCTAAATTGGCAATTTTCCAACAAGTGTGATACTGGCCCAAGCCTACATTTCGATGGAAAGGTCAGATACGGAAAACACATGTTTTTTTGGGTTTCCCAACCTGTGGGCAACCTGAGTATATGCATACATTTCGAATTTGAGGTCAGTTTCACATTTTGAGTTTTCATCCCTGATTTGGGTTATTTTGCAAACAAATGTGATATTGTCCCGAGACCTTCTTTTGAAGGAAAGGTTCCGATACGGAAAAACACATGTTTTTTCGGGTTCCCCAACCTGTGGGCAACTGAGTATATGCATACATTGCGAATTTGAGGTCAGTTTCACATTTTGAGTTTTCATGCTTAATTGGCTTATTTGCCAACAATTGTGATATTGGCGCAGGCCTACCTTTTGAAGGAAAGGTCAGATACGGAAAACACATGTTTTTTCTGGTTCCCCAACATGTGGGCAACCTGAGTTATATGCATACATTTCGAATTGGAGGTCAGTTTCACATTTTGAGTTTTCATGCTTAATTGGCTTATTTGCCAACAATTGTGATATTAGCGCAGGCCTACCTTTTTGAAGGAAAGGTCAGATACGGAAAACACATGTTTTTTCGGGTTCCCCAATGTGTGGGCAACCTGAGTATATGCATACATTTCGAATTGGAGGTCAGTTTCACATTTTGAGTTTTCATGCATAATTGGCCATTTGCCAACAATTGTTGATACTTGCCACAGGCCTACCTTTTGATGGAAAGGGTCAGATACGCAAACATCCATGTTTTTTTCTTTTCTGGTTCCCCAACCTGTGGGCAACCTGAATATATGCATACATTGCGAATTTGAGGTCAGTTTCACATTTTGAGTTTTCATGCTTAATTGGCTTATTTGCCAACAATTGTGATATTGGCGCAGGCCTACCTTTTGAAGGGAAAGGTCAGATACGGAAAACACATGTTTTTTCGGGTTCCCCAACCTGTGGGCACCCTGAATATATGCATACATTGCGAATTTGAGGTCAGTTTCACATTTTGAGTTTTCATGCTTAATTGGCTTATTTGCCAACAATTGTGATATGAGCGCAGGCCTACCTTTTGAAGGAAAGGTCAGATACGGAAAACACATGTTTTTTCGGGTTCCCCAACGTGTGGGCAACCTGAGTATATCTACATTATGAATTTCCGGGCAGTTTCAAAATTTGAGTTTCATGCTTTATTTGCCAACATTGTGATATTGGCCAGGCCTACCTTTTGAAGGAAAGGTCAGATACGGAAAACACATGTTTTTTCGGGTTCCCCAACCTGTGGGAAACCTGATTATATGCATACATTGCGAATTTGAGGTCAGTTTCACAGTTTGAGTTTTCATCCTTATTTGGGTTATTTGCGAACAAATGTGATATTGGCCCATACCTACCTTTTGAAGGAAAGTTTGGATACGGAAAACACATGTTTTTTCGGGTTCCCCAACCTGTGGGCAACCTGAGTATATGCATACGTTGCGAATTTGAGGTCAGTTTCACATTTTGAGTTTTCATGTTTATTTGGCTTATTTGCCAACAATTGTGATATTGGCCCAGGCCTACCTTTTGAAGGAAAGGTCAGATACGGAAAACACGTTTTTTCGGGTTCCCCAACCTGTGGGCAACCTGAATATATGCATACATTATGAATTTCAGGTCAGTTTCACATTTTGAGTTTTCATGCTTATTTGCCAACAATTGTGATATTGGCCCAGGCCTACCTTTTGAAGAAAGGTCAGATACGGAAAACACATGTTTTTTTGGGTTCCACAAAGTATGGGGAAACTGAGTATATGCATACATTTCGAATTTGAGGTCAGTTTCACATTTAGAGTTTTCATGCTTGATTGGGTTATTTCCAAACAAATGTGATATTGGCCCAGACCTACCTTTAGAAGGAAAGGTTGGATACGGAAAACACATGTTTTTTTGGGTTCCACAAACTGTGGGGAAACTGAGTATATGTATACATTGCGAATTTGAGGTCAGTTTCACATTTTGAGTTTTCATCCTAAATTGGCCATTTGCCAACAAGTGTGATACTGGCCCAAGCCTACATTTCGATGGAAAGGTCAGATACGGAAAACACATGTTTTTTTGGGTTTCCCAACCTGTGGGCAACCTGAGTATATGCATACATTGCAAATTTGAGGTCAGTTTCACAGTTTGTGTTTTCATCCTGATTTGGGTTATTTGCGAACAAATGTGATATTGTCCGAGACCTATCTTTTGAAGTAAAGGTTCGATACGGAAAACACATGTTTTTTCGGGTTCCCCAACCTGTGGGCAACCTGAGTATATGCATACATTGCGAATTTGAGGTCAGTTTCACATTTTGAGTTTTCATGCTTATTTGCGAACCATTGTGATATTGGCCCAGGCCTACCTTTTGAAGGAAAGGTCAGATACGGAAAACACATGTTTTTTGGGGTTCCACAAAGTATGGGGAAACTGAGTATATGCATACATTTCGAATTTGAGGTCAGTTTCACATTTAGAGTTTTCGTGCTTGATTGGCCATTTGCCAACAATTGTGATACTTGCCCAGGCCTACCTTTTGATGGAAAGGTCAGATACGCAAAACACATGTTTTTTCGGGTTTCCCAACCTGTGGGCAACCTGAGTATATGCATACATTGCGAATTTGAGGTCAGTTTCACAGTTTGAGTTTTCATCCTGATTTTGGTTATTTGCGAACAAATGTGATATTGGCCCAGGCCTACCTTTTGAAGGAAAGGTTGGATACGTTAAACACATGTTTTTTCGGGTTCCCCAACCTGTGGGCAACCTGAATATATGCATACATTATGAATTTCAGGTCAGTTTCACATTTTGAGTTTTCATGCTTATTTGCCACCAATTGTGATATTGGCCCAGGCCTACCTTTTGAAGGAAAGGTCAGATACGGAAAACACATGTTTTTTCGGGTTCCCCAACCTGTGGGAAACCTGATTATATGCATACATTTCGAATTTGAGGTCAGCTTCACATTTTGAGTTTTCATCCTTATTTGGGTTATTTCCAAACAAATGTGATATTGGCCCAGACCTACATTTAGAAGGAAAGGTTGGATACGGAAAACACATGTTTTTTTGGGTTCCACAAACTGTGGGGAAACTGAGTATATGTATACATTGCGAATTTGAGGTCAGTTTCACATTTTGAGTTTTCATCCTAAATTGGCAATTTGCCAACAAGTGTGATACTGGCCCAAGCCTACATTTCGATGGAAAGGTCAGATACGGAAAACACATGTTTTTTTGGGTTTCCCAACCTGTGGGCAACCTGAGTATATGCATACATTGCGAATTTGAGGTCAGTTTCACAGTTTGAGTTTTCATCCTGATTTGGGTTATTTGCAAACAAATGTGATATTGTCCGAGACCTATCTTTTGAAGGAAAGGTTCGATATGGAAAACACATGTTTTTTCGGGTTCCCCAACCTGTGGGCAACCTGAGTATATGCATACATTGCGAATTTGAGGTCAGTTTCACATTTTGAGTTTTCATGCTTATTTGCCAACAATTGTGATATTGGCCCAGGCCTACCTTTTGAAGGAAAGGTCAGATACGGAAAACACATGTTTTTTTGGGTTCCACAAAGTATGGGGAAACTGAGTATATGCATACATTTCGAATTTGAGGTCAGTTTCACATTTAGAGTTTTCATGCTTGATTGGCCATTTGCCAACAATTGTGATACTTGCCCAGGCCTACCTTTTGATGGAAAGGTCAGATACGCAAAACACATGTTTTTTCGGGTTTCCCAACCTGTGGGCAACCTGAGTATATGCATACATTGCGAATTTGAGGTCAGTTTCACAGTTTGAGTTTTCATCCTGATTTGGGTTATTTGCGAACAAATGTGATATTGGCCCAGGCCTACCTTTTGAAGGAAAGGTTGGATACGTTAAACACATGTTTTTTCGGGTTCCCCAACCTGTGGCAACCTGAGTATATGCATACATTGCGAATTTCAGGTCAGTTTCACATTTCGAATTTTCATGCTTATTTGCCAACAATTGTAATATTGGCCCAGGCCTACCTTTTGAAGGAAAGGTCAGATACGGAAAACACATGTTTTTTCGGGTTCCCCAACCTGTGGGAAACCTGAGTATATGCATACATTTCGAATTTGAGGTCAGCTTCACATTTTGAGTTTTCATCCTTATTTGGGTTATTTCCAAACAAATGTGATATTGGCCCAGACCTACCTTTAGAAGGAAAGGTTGGATACGGAAAACACATGTTTTTTTGGGTTCCACAAACTGTGGGGAAACTGAGTATATGCATACATTGCGAATTTGAGGTCAGTTTCACATTTTGAGTTTTCATCCTAAATTGGCAATTTGCCAACAAGTGTGATACTGGCCCAAGCCTACATTTCGATGGAAAGGTCAGATACGGAAAACACATGTTTTTTTGGGTTTCCCAACCTGTGGGCAACCTGAGTATATGCATACATTGCGAATTTGAGGTCAGTTTCACAGTTTGTGTTTTCATCCTGATTTGGGTTATTTGCGAACAAATGTGATATTGTCCGAGACCTATCTTTTGAAGGAAAGGTTCGATACGGAAAACACATGTTTTTTCGGGTTCCCCAACCTGTGGGCAACCTGAGTATATGCATACATTGCGAATTTGGGAGGTCAGTTTCCATTTTGAGTTTTTCCATGCTTATTTGGCCCAATACAATTGTGATATTGGCCCAGGCCCTACCTTTTGAAGGAAAGGTCGATACGGAAAACACATGTTTTTTTGGTTCCCCAAACTGTGGGGAACCTGAGTATATGCATACATTGCGAATTTGAGGTCAGTTTCACATTTAGAGTTTTCATGCTTAACTGGCCATTTGCCAACAATTGTGATACTGGCCCAGGCCTACCTTTTGATGGAAAGGTCAGATACGCAAAACACATGTTTTTTCGCGTTCCACAACCTGTGGGAAACCTGACTATATGCATACATTTCGAATTTGAGGTCAGTTTCACATTTAGAGTTTTCATCCTTATTTGGGTTATTTGCGACAATGTGCTGTGGCCCAGGCCTACCTTTTGATGAAATGGGGGAGGGGGGAAAGGTTGGATACGTTAAACTACCATGTTTTTTCGGGTTCCCCAACCCGTTTGGGCAACCTGATATATGCATCATTGCGAAATTTCAGGTCAGTTTCAACATTTCGAGTTTTCATGCTTATTTGCCAACAATTGTAATATTGGCCCAGGCCTACCTTTGGAAGGAAAGGTCAGATACGGAAAACACATGTTTTTTCGGGTTCCCCAACCTGTGGGAAACCTGAGTATATGCATACATTTCGAATTTGAGGTCAGCTTCACATTTTGAGTTTTCATCCTTATTTGGGTTATTTCCAAACAAATGTGATATTGGCCCAGACCTACATTTAGAAGGAAAGGTTGGATACGGAAAACACATGTTTTTTTGGGTTCCACAAACTGTGGGGAAACTGAGTATATGTATACATTGCGAATTTGAGGTCAGTTTCGCATTTTGAGTTTTCATCCTAAATTGGCAATTTGCCAACAAGTGTGATACTGGCCCAAGCCTACATTTCGATGGAAAGGTCAGATACGGAAAACACATGTTTTTTTGGGTTTCCCAACCTGTGGGCAACCTGAGTATATGCATACATTGCGAATTTGAGGTCAGTTTCACAGTTTGTGTTTTCATCCTGATTTGGGTTATTTGCGAACAAATGTGATATTGTCCGAGACCTATCTTTTGAAGGAAAGGTTCGATACGGAAAACACATGTTTTTTCGGGTTCCCCAACCTGTGGGCAACCTGAGTATATGCATACATTGCGAATTTGAGGTCAGTTTCACATTTTGAGTTTTCATGTTTAATTGGCTTATTTGCCAACAATTGTGATATTGGCCCAGGCCTACCTTTTGAAGGAAAGGTCAGATACGGAAAACACATGTTTTTTTGGGTTCCACAAAGTGTGGGGAAACTGAGTATATGCATACATTTCGAATTTGAGGTCAGTTTCACATTTAGAGTTTTCATGCTTGATTGGCCATTTGCCAACAATTGTGATACTTGCCCAGGCCTACCTTTTGATGGAAAGGTCAGATACGCAAAACACATGTTTTTTCGGGTTTCCCAACCTGTGGGCAACCTGAGTATATGCATACATTGCGAATTTGAGGTCAGTTTCACAGTTTGAGTTTTCATCCTGATTTGGGTTATTTGCGAACAAATGTGATATTGGCCCAGTCCTACCTTTTGAAGGAAAGGTTGGATACGTTAAACACATGTTTTTTCGGGTTCCCCAACCTGTGGCCCAAAAAAAAAAAAAACCTGGTATAATGCTACATTGCGAATTTGAGGTCGTTTTCAACATTTCGAGTTTTCATGCTATTGCCAACATTGTAATATTGGCCCAGGCCTACCTTTTGAAGGAAAGGTCACAATACGGAAAACACATGTTTTTTCGGGTTCCCCAACCTGTGGGAAACCTGAGTATATGCATACATTTCGAATTTGAGGTCATCTTCACATTTTGAGTTTTCATCCTTATTTGGGTTATTTCCAAACAAATGTGATATTGGCCCAGACCTACCTTTAGAAGGAAAGGTTGGATACGGAAAACACATGTTTTTTTGGGTTCCACAAACTGTGGGGAAACTGAGTATATGTATGCATTGCGAATTTGAGGTCAGTTTCACATTTTGAGTTTTCATCCTAAATTGGCAATTTGCCAACAAGTGTGATACTGGCCCAAGCCTACATTTCGATGGAAAGGTCAGATACGGAAAACACATGTTTTTTTTGGTTGTCCCAACCTGTGGGCAACCTGAGTATATGCATACATTGCGAATTTGAGGTCAGTTTCACATTTTCGAGTTTTCAGTGCTTATTTGCCAACAATTGTGATACTGGCCCATGCCTACCTTTTGAGGGAAAGGTCAGATACGGAAAACACATGTTTTTTCGGGTTCCCCAACCTGTGGGCAACCTGAGTATATGCATACATTGCGAATTTGAGGTCAGTTTCACATTTTGAGTTTTCATGCTTAATTGCTTATTTGCCAACAATTGTGATATTGGCCCAGGCCTACATTTTGATGGAAAGGTCAGATACGGAAAACACATGTTTTTTCTGGTTCCGCAACCTGTGGGCAACCTGAGTATATGCATACATTGCTAATTTGAGGTCAGTTTCACATTTTGAGTTTTCATGCTTAATTGGCTTATTTGCCAACAATTGTGATATTGGCCCAGGCCTACCTTTTGAAGGAAAAGTTGGATACGGAAAACACATGTTTTTTCGGGTTCCCCAACCTGTGGGCAACCTGAGTATATGCATACATTCGAATTTTAGGTCACTTTCACATTTTGAGTTTTCATGCTTAAATGCTTATTTGCCAACAATTGTGATACTGGCCCAGGCCTACCTTTTGAAGGAAAGGTCAGATACGGAAAACACATGTTTTTTTGGGTTCCCCAAACTGTGGGGAACCTGAGTATATGGATACATTGCGAATTTGAGGTCAGTTTCCATTTAGAGTTTTCATGCTTGATTGCCATTTTGCCAAACAATTGTAGATATTGGCCCAGGCCTACCTTTTGATGGAAAGGTCAGATACGGAAAACACATGTTTTTTCGGCTTCCCCAACCTGTTGGCAACCTGAGTATATGCATACGTTGCGAATTTGAGGTCAGTTTCACATTTTCAGTTTTCATGCTTAATTGGCTTATTTGCCAACAATTGTGATATTAGCGCAGGCCTACCTTTTGAAGGAAAGGTCAGATACGGAAAACACATGTTTTTTCGGGTTCCCCAATCTGTGGGCAACCTGAGTATATGCATACATTGCGCATTTCAGGTCAGTTTCACATTTTGAGTTTTCATGCTTAATTGGCTTATTCGCCAACAATTGTGATATTAGCGCAGGCCTACCTTTTGAAGGAAACGTCAGATACGGAAAACACATGTTTTTTCGGGTTCCCCAACCTGTGGGAAACCTGAGTATATGCATACATTTCGAATTTGAGGTCAGCTTCACATTTTGAGTTTTCATACTTATTTGGGTTATTTCCAAACAAATGTGATATTGGCCCAGACCTACCTTTAGAAGGAAAGGTTGGATACGGAAAACACATGTTTTTTTGGGTTCCACAAACTGTGGGGAAACTGAGTATATGTATACATTGCGAATTTGAGTCAGTTTCCACATTTTGAGTTTCATCCTAAAATTGGCAATTTGCCAACAAGTGGTGATACTGGCCCACTACATTTCGATGGAAAGGTTCAGATAACGGAAAACACATGTTTTTTTGGGTTTCCCAACCTGTGGGCAACCTGAGTATATGCTACATTGCGAAATTTGAGGTCAGTTTCACAGATTTGTGTTTTCACCTGATTTGGGTTATTTGCGAACAAATGTGATTTGTCGCAGACCCTATCTTTTGAAGGAAAGGTTCATACGAAAACACATTTTTTTTCGGTTCCCAACCTGTGGGAACCTGAGTATATGCATACATTTCGAATTTGAGGTCAGTTTCACATTTTGAGTTTTCATGCTTAATTGGCTTATTTGCCAACAATTGTGATATTGGCCCAGGCCTACCTTTTGAAGGAAAGGTCAGATACGGAAAACACATGTTTTTTTGGGTTCCACAAAGTGTGGGGAAACTGAGTATATGCATACATTGCGAATTTGAGGTCAGTTTCACATTTTGGGTTTTCATGCTTATTTGCGAACAATTCTGATATTGGCCCAGGCCTACCTTTTGAAGGAAAGGTCAGATACGGAAAACACATGTTTTTTGGGGTTCCACAAAGTATGGGGAAACTGAGTATATGCATACCTTTCGAATTTGAGGTCAGTTTCACATTTAGAGTTTTCATGCTTGATTGGCCATTTGCCAACAATTGTGATACTTGCCCAGGCCTACCTTTTGATGGAAAGGTCAGATACGCAAAACACATGTTTTTTCGGGTTTCCCAACCTGTGGGCAAACTGAGTATATGCATACATTGCGAATTTGAGGTCAGTTTCACAGTTTGAGTTTTCATCCTGATTTGGGTTATTTGCGAACAAATGTGATATTGGCCAAGGCCTACCTTTTGAAGGAAAGGTTGGATACGTTAAACACATGTTTTTTCGGGTTCCCCACCCTGTGGCAACCTGAGTATATGCATACATTGCGAATTTCAGGTCAGTTTCACATTTTGAGTTTTCATGCTTATTTGCCAACAAGTGTGATATTGGCCCAGGCCTACCTTTTGAAGGAAAGGTCAGATACGGAAAACACATGTTTTTTGGGGTTCCACAAAGTATGGGGAAACTGAGTATATGCATACATTTCGAATTTGAGGTCAGTTTCACATTTAGAGTTTTCATGCTTGATTGGCCATTTGCCAACAATTGTGATACCTGCCCAGGCCTACCTTTTGATGGAAAGGTCAGATACGCAAAACACATGTTTTTTCGGGTTTCCCAACCTGTGGGCAACCTGAGTATATGCATACATTGCGAATTTGAGGTCAGGTTCACAGTTTGAGTTTTCATCCTGATTTGGGTTATTTGCGAACAAATGTGATATTGGCCCAGGCCTACCTTTTGAAGGAAAGGTTGGATACGTTAAACACATGTTTTTTCGGGTTCCCCAACCTTTGGCAACCTGAGTATATGCATACATTGCGAATTTCAGGTCAGTTTCACATTTCGAGTTTTCATGCTTATTTGCCAACAATTGTAATATTGGCCCAGGCCTACCTGTTGAAGGAAAGGTCAGATACGGAAAACACATGTTTTTTCGGGTTCCCCAACCTGTGGGAAAACTGAGTATATGCATACATTTCGAATTTGAGGTCAGCTTCACATTTTGAGTTTTCATCCTTATTTGGGTTATTTCCAAACAAATGTGATATTGGCCCAGACCTACCTGTAGAAGGAAAGGTTGGATACGGAAAACACATGTTTTTTTGGGTTCCACAAACTGTGGGGAAACTGAGTATATGTATACATTGCGAATTTGAGGTCAGTTTCACATTTTGAGTTTTCATCCTAAATTGGCAATTTGCCACCAAGTGTGATACTGGCCCAAGCCTACATTTCGATGGAAAGGTCAGATACGGAAAACACATGTTTTTTTGGGTTTCCCAACCTGTGGGCACCTG
>NW_024099307.1:0-7909 GCF_016545835.1 Crotalus tigris
CCTGAGTATATGCATACATTGCGAATTTGAGGTCAGTTTCACATTTTGAGTTTTCATGCTTAATTGGTTATTTGCCAACAATTGTGATATTGGCCCAGGCCTATCTTTTGATGGAAATGTCAGATACGGAAAACACATGTTTTTTCGGGTTCCCCAATCTGTGGGCAACCTGAGTATATGCATACATTGCGAATTTGAGGTCAGTTTCACATTTTGAGTTTTCATGCTTAATTGCTTATTTGCCAACAATTGTGATATTGGCCCAGGCCTACATTTTGATGAAAAGGTCAGATACGGAAAACACATGTTTTTTGGGGTTCCACAAGTGTGGGGAACCTGAGTATATGCATACATTTCGAATTTGAGGTCGGTTTCACATTTTGAGTTTTCATGCTTAATTGGCTTATTTGCCAACAATTGTGATATTAGCCCAGGCCTACCTTTTGAAGGAAAGGTCAGATACGGAAAACACATGTTTTTTCGGGTTCCCCAATCTGTGGGCAACCTGAGTATATGCATACATTGCGAATTTCAGGTCAGTTTCACATTTTGAGTTTTCATGCTTAATTGGCTTATTCGCCAACAATTGTGATATTAGCGCAGGCCTACCTATTGAAGGAAAGGTCAGATACGGAAAACACATGTTTTTTCGGGTTCCCCAATCTGTGGGCAACCTGAGTATATGCATACATTGCGAATTTCAGGTCAGTTTCACATTTTGAGTTTTCATGCTTAATTGGCTTATTCGCCAACAATTGTGATATTAGCGCAGGCCTACCTTTTGAGGGAAAGGTCAGATACGGAAAACACATGTTTTTTCGGGTTCCCCAATCTGTGGGCAACCTGAGTATATGCATACATTTCGAATTTGAGGTCAGTTTCACATTTTGAGTTTTCATGCTTAATTGGCTATTTGCCAACAATTGTGATATTAGCGCAGGCCTACCTTTTGAAGGAAAGGTCAGATACGGAAACACCATGTTTTTTCGGGTTCCCCAACGTGTGGGCAACCTGAGTATATGCATACATTGGCGAATTTGAGGTCAGTTTCACAGTTTGAGTTTCATCCTAAATTGGCCATTTGCAACAAGGTGTGATACTGGCCCAAGCCTACATTTTGATGGAAAGGTCAGATACGGAAAACACATGTTTTTTCGGGTTTCCCAACCTGTGGGCAACCTGAGTATACGCATACATTGCGAATTTGAGGTCAGTTTCACAGTTTGAGTTTTCATCCTGATTTGGTTTATTTGCGAACAAATGTGATATTGGCCCAGGCCTACCTTTTGAAGGAAATGTTGATACGGAAAACATGTTTTTTCAGGTTGCCCAACCTGTGGGGAACCTGAGTATATGCATACATTTCGAATTTGAGGTCAGTTTCACATTTTGAGTTTTCATGTTTAATTGGCTTATTTGCCAACAATTGTGATATTGGCCCAGGCGTACCTTTTGAAGGAAAGGTCAGATACGGACAACACATGTTTTTTTGGGTTCCACAAAGTGTGGGGAAACTGAGTATATGCATACATTTCGAATTTGAGGTCAGTTTCACATTTTGAGTTTTCATGCTTGATTGGCCATTTGCCAGCAATTGTGATACTTGTCCAGGCCTACCTTTTGAAGGAAAGTTTGGATACGGAAAACACCAATGTTTTTTCGGGTTCCCCAACCTGTGGGCAACCTGAGTATATGCATTACATTGCGAATGTTGAGGTCAGTTTCACATTTTGAGTTTTTGTCATTTGCTTATTTGCCAACAATTGTGATATTGGCCCGGCCTACCTTTAAGGAAAGGTCAGATACGGAAAACACATGTTTTTTTGGGTTCCACAAACTGTGGGGAAACTGAGTATATGCATACATTGCGAATTTGAGGTCAGTTTCACATTTTGAGTTTTCATCCTAAATTGGCAATTTCCAACAAGTGTGATACTGGCCCAAGCCTACATTTTGATGGAAAGGTCAGATACGGAAAACACATGTTTTTTCGGGTTTCCCAACCTGTGGGCAACCTGAGTATATGCATACATTGCGAATTTGAGGTCAGTTTCACAGTTTGAGTTTTCATCCTGATTTGGGTTATTTGCGAATAAATGTGATATTGGCCCAGGCCTACCTTTTGAAGGAAAGGTTGGATACGTTAAACACATGTTTTTTCGGGTTCCCCAACCTGTGTCAACCTGACTATATGCATACATTGCGAATTTCAGGTCAGTTTCACATTTTGAGTTTTCATGTTTAATTGGCTTATTTGCCCACAATTGTGATATTGGCCCAGGCCTACCTTTTGAAGGAAAGGTCAGATACGGAAAACACATGTTTTTTTGGGGTCCACAAAGTGTGGGGAAACTGAGTATATGCATACATTGCGAATTTGAGGTCAGTTTCACATTTTGAGTTTTCATGCTTGATTGGCCATTTGCCAGCAATTGTGATACTTGTCCAGGCCTACGTTTTGAAGGAAAGTTTGGATACGGAAAACACATGTTTTTTCGGGTTCCCCAACCTGTGGGCAACCTGAGTATACGCATACATTGCGAATTTGAGGTCAGTTTCACAGTTTTAGTTTTCAGCCTGATTTGGGTTATTTGCGAACAAATGTGATATTGGTCCAGGCCTACCTTTTGAAGGAAAGGTTGGATACGTTAAACACATGTTTTTTCGGGTTCCCCAACCTGTGGCAACCTGAGTATATGCATACATTGCAAATTTCAGATCAGTTTCACATTTTGAGTTTTCAATGCGTTATTTGCCACATTGTGATATTGGCCCAGGCCTACCTTTTGAAGGCAAGGTCATATACGGAAACACATGTTTTTCAGGTTCCCCAACCTGTGGGGCAACCATGAGTATATGCATACATTTCGAATTTGAGGTCAGCTTCACATTTTGAGTTTTCATCCTTATTTGGGTTATTTCCAAACAAATGTGATATTGGCCCAGACCTACCTTTAGAAGGAAAGGTTGGATACGGAAAACACATGTTTTTTTTGGTTCCACAAACTGTGGGGAAACTGAGTATATGTATACATTGCGAATTTGAGGTCAGTTTCACATTTTGAGTTTTCATCCTAAATTGGCAATTTGCCAACAAGTGTGATACTGGCCCAAGCCTACATTTCGATGGAAAGGTCAGATACGGAAAACACATCTTTTTTTGGGTTTCCCAACCTGTGGGCAACCTGAGTATATGCATACATTTCGAATTTGAGGTCAGCTTCACGTTTTGAGTTTTCATCCTTATTTGGGTTATTTGCGAACAAATGTGATATTGGCCCAGACCTACCTTTTGAAGGAAAGGTTGGATACGGAAAACACATGTTTTTTCGGGTTCCCCGACCTGTGTCAACCTAGTATACTGCATACATTGGCGAATTTCAGGTCAGTTTCACATTTTGAGTTTTCATGCTTAATTGCTTATTTGCCAACAATTGTGATATTGGCCCAGGCCTACCTTTTGAAGGAAAGGTCAGATACGGATAACACATGTTTTTTCGGGTTCCACAACCTGTGGGAAACCTGAGTATATGCATACATTTCGAATTTGAGGTCAGTTTCACATTTTGAGTTTTCCTGCTTAATTGGCTTATTTGCCAACAATTGTGATATTGGCCCAGGCATACCTTTTGAAGGAAAGGTCAGATATGGAAACACATGTTTTTTTTTGGGTTCCACAAAGTGTGGGGCAACTGAGTATATGCATACATTGCGAATTTCAGGTCAGTTTCACATTTTGAGTTTTCATGCTTAATTGGCTTATTTGCCAACAATTGTGATATTAGCGCAGGCCTACCTTTTTGAAGGAAAGGTCAGATACGGAAAACACATGTTTTTTCGGGTTCCCCAATCTGTGGGCAACCTGAGTATATGCATACATTTCGAATTTGAGGTCAGTTTCACACATTGAGTTTTCATGCTTAATTGGCTTATTTGCCAACAATTGTGATATTAGCGCAGGCCTACATTTTGAAGGGAAGGTCAGATACGGAAAACACATGTTTTTTCCGGTTCCCCAACGTGTGGGCAACCTGAGTATATGCATACATTTCGAATTGGAGGTCAGTTTCACATTTTGAGTTTTCATGCTTAATTGGCTTATTTGCCAACAATTGTGATATTAGCGCAGGCCTACCTTTTGAGGGAAAGGTCAGATACGGAAAACACATGTTTTTTCGGGTTCCCCAATCTGTGGGCAACCTGAGTATATGCATACATTGCGAAGTTGAGGTCAGTTTCACATTTTGAGTTTTCATGCTTAATTGGCTTATTTGCCAACAATTGTGATATTAGCGCAGGCCTACCTTTTTGAAGAAAGGTTGGATACGGAAAACACATGTTTTTTCGGGTTGCCCAACCTGTGGGGAACCTGAGTATATGCATACATTTCGAATTTGAGGTCAGTTTCACATTTTGAGTTTTCATGCTTAATTGGCTATTTGCCAACAATTGTGATATTAGCGCAGGCCTCCCTTTTGAAGGAAAGGTCAGATACGGAAAACACATGTTTTTTCGGGTTCCCCAACGTGTGGGCAACCTGAGTATATGCATACATTTCGAATTGGAGGTCAGTTTCACATTTTGAGTTTTCATGCTTAATTGGCTTATTTGCCAACAATTGTGATATTGGCCCAGACCTACCTTTTGAAGGAAAGGTCAGTTACGGAAACCACATGTTTTTTTGGGTTCCACAAACTGTGGGCAACCTGAGTATATGCATACATTGCGAATTTGAGGTCAGTTTCACATTTTGAGTTTTCATCCTAAATTGGCAATTTGCCAACAAGTGTGATACTGGCCCAAGCCTACATTTTGATGGAAAGGTCAGATACGGAAAACACATGTTTTTTCGGGTTTCCCAACCTGTGGGCAACCTGAGTATACGCATACATTGCGAATTTGAGGTCAGTTTCACAGTTTGAGTTTTCATCCTGATTTGGGTTATTTGCGAACAAATGTGATATTGGCCCAGGCCTACCTTTTGAAGGAAAGGTTGGATACGTTAAACACATGTTTTTTCGGGTTCCCCAACCTGTGCAACCTGAGTATATGCATACATTGCGAATTTGAGGTCAGTTTCACATTTTGAGTTTTCATGTTTCATTGGCTTATTTGCCAACAATTGTGATATTGGCCCAGGCCTACCTTTTGAAGGAAAGGTCAGATACGGAAAACACATGTTTTTTTGGGTTCCACAAAGTGTGGGGAAACTGAGTATATGCATACATTGTGAATTTGAGGTCAGTTTCACATTTTGAGTTTTCATCCTAAATTGGGAATTTGCCAACAAGTGTGATACTGGCCCAAGCCTACCTTTTGAAGGAAAGGTCAGATACGGAAAACACGTTTTTTCGGGTTTCCCAACCTGTGGGCAACCTGAGTATATGCATACATTGCGAATTTGAGGTCAGTTTCACATTTTGAGTTTTCATGCTTAATTGGCCATTTGCTAACAATTGTGATACTGGCCCAGGCCTACCTTTTGATGGAAAGGTCAGGTACGGAAAACACATGTTTTTTTGGGTTCCACAAAGTGTGGGGAAACTGAGTATATGCATACATTTCGAATTTGAGGTCAGTTTCACATTTTGAGTTTTCATGCTTGATTGGCCATTTGCTAACAATTGTGATACTTGTCCAGGCCTACCTTTTGAAGGAAAGTTTGGATACGGAAAACACTTGTTTTTTCGGGTTCCCCAACCTGTGGGCAACCTGAGTATACGCATACATTGCGAATTTGAGGTCAGTTTCACAGTTTGTTTTCATCCTGATTTGGGTTATTTGCGAACAAATGTGATATTGGCCTAGGCCTACCTTTTGAAGGAAAGGTTGGATACGTTAAACACATGTTTTTTCGGGTTCCCCAACCTGTGGCAACCTGAGTAAATGCATACATTGCGAATTTCAGGTCAGTTTCACATTTTGAGTTTTCATGTTTAATTGGCTTATTTGCCAACAATTGTGATATTGGCCCAGGCCTACCTTTTGAAGGAAAGGTCAGATACGGAAAACACATGTTTTTTCGGGTTCCCCAACGTCTGGGCAACCTGAGTATATGCATACATTTCGAATTTGAGGTCAATTTCACATTTTGAGTTTTCATGCTTAATTGGCTTATTTGCCAACAATTGTGATATTAGCGCAGGCCTACCTGTTGAAGGAAAGGTCAGATACGGACAACACATGTTTTTTCGGGTTCCCCAACCTGTGGGCAACCTGAGCATATGCATACATTTCGAATTTGAGGTCAGTTTCACATTTTGAGTTTTCATCCTTATTTGGGTTATTTGCGAACAAATGTGATATTGGCCCAGACCTACCTTTTGAAGGAAAGGTTGGATACGGAAAACACATGTTTTTTCAGGTTGCCCAACCTGTGGGGAACCTGAGTATATGCATACATTTCGAATTTGAGGTCAGTTTCACATTTTGAGTTTTCATGCTTAATTGCTTATTTTCCAACAATTGTGATATTGGCCGAGCCCTACCTTTTGAAGGAAAGTTTGGATACGGAAAACACATGTTTTTTCGGGTTCCCCAACCTCTGGGTAACCTGAGTATATGCATGCATTGTGAATTTGAGGTCAGTTTCACATTTTGAGTTTTCATGCTAAATTGGCCATTTGCCAATAATTGTGATACTGGCCCAGGCCTACCTTTTGATGGAAAGGTCAGATACCGAAAACACATGTTTTTTTGGGTTCCCCAACCTGTGGGCAACCTGAGTATATGCATACATTGCGAATTTGAGGTCAGTTTCACATTTTGAGTTTTCATCCTAAATTGGCCATTTGCCAACAATTGTGATAATGGCCCAGGCCTACCTTTTGAAGGAAAGGTCAGATACGGAAAACACAAGTTTTTTCAGGTTGCCCAACCTGTGGGGAACCTGAGTATATCCATACATTTCGAATTTGAGGTCAGTTTCACATTTTGAGTTTTCATGCTTAATTGCTTATTTGCCAACAATTGTGATATTGGCCGAGCCCTACCTTTTGAAGGAAAGTTTGGATACGGAAAACACATGTTTTTTCGGGTTCCCCAACCTCTGGGCAACCTGAGTATATGCATACATTGGGAATTTGAGGTCAGTTTCACATTTTGAGTTTTCATGCTTATTTGCCAACAATTGTGATATTGGCCGAGGCCTACCTTTTGAAGGAAAGGTCAGATACGGAAAACACCTGTTTTTTTGGGTTTCCCAACCTGTGGGCAACCTGAGTATATGCATACATTGCGAATTTGAGGTCAGTTTCACATTTTGAGTTTTCATGCTTAATTGGCTTATTTGCCAACAATTGTGATATTGGCCCAGACCTACCTTTTGAAGGAAAGGTCAGATACGGAAAACACATGTTTTTTTTGGTTTCCCAACCTGTGGGCAACCTGAGTATATGCATACATTGCGAATTTGAGGTCAGTTTGAGTTTTCATCTTGATTTGGGTTATTTGCGAACAAATGTGATATTGTCGGAGACCTATCTTTTGAAGGAAAGGTTCGATACGGAAAACACATTTTTTTTCGGTTTCCCCAACCTGTGGGCAACCTGAGTATATGCATACATTGCGAATTTGAGGTCAGTTTCACATTTTGAGTTTTCATGCTTATTTGCCAACCATTGTGATATTGGCCCAGGCCTACCTTTTGAAGGAAAGGTCAGATACGGAAAACACATGTTTTTTCGGGTTCCCCAACCTGTGGGGAACCTGAGTATATGCATACATTGCGAATTTGAGGTCAGTTTCACAGTTTGAGTTTTCATCCTTATTTGGGTTATTTGCGAAGAAATGTGATATTGGCCCAGGCCTACCATTTGAAGGAAAGGTTGGATACGGAAAACACATGTTTTTTCGGGTTCCCCAACCTGTGGGGAACCTGAGTATATGCATACATTGCGAATTTGAGGTC
>NW_024099308.1:0-21450 GCF_016545835.1 Crotalus tigris
GAAACATACATAGGGCAGCCTAGAAAGGTCAGTGCACTCCTAACCATACCCAAGAACTCCGAGTTTGTTGGCGATGTCCATTTTCCTCTAGGAGTTCATGGAGACGTAACCCTAACCCTAACTGGAATTTTCCTGCAATGGGATTTTCCCATGTATTTTACCAGGAAAAATAGATAGGGCAGCCTAGAAAGGTCAGTTCTCCTAACCATACCCAAGCACTCCTAGTTTGTTGGCGATGTCTATTTTGCTATAGGAGTTCATGGAGACGTAACCCTAACCCTAAGTGGAATTTTCCTCCAATGGGATTTTCCCACGTATTTTTCCAGGAAAAATAGATAGGGCAGCCTAGAAAGGTCAGTGCTCTCCTAACCATACCCAAGCACTCCTAGTTTGTTGGCGATGTCCATTTTGCTCTAGGAGTTCACGTTGATGTAACCCTAACCCTAAGTGGAATTTTCCTCCAATGGGATTTTCCCACTTTTTTACCAGGAAACATAGATAGGGCAGCCTAGAAAAGTCAGTGCCCTCCTAACCATACACAAGCACTCCGAGTTTGTTGGCGATGTCTATTTTGCTCTAGGAGTTCACGGTGACGTAACCCTAACCCTAAGTGGAATTTTCCTCCAATGGGATTTTCCCACTTTTTTACCAGGAAACATAGATAGGGCAGCCTAGAAAGGTCAATGCTATCCTAACCATACCCAAGCACTCCGAGTTTGGTGGCGATGTCCATTTTCCTCTAGGAGTTCATGGAGACGTAACCCTAACCCTAACTGGAATTTTCCTCCAATGGGATTTTCCCATGTATTTTACCAGGAAACATAAATAGGGCAGCCTAGAAAGGTCAGTTCACTCCTAACCATACCCAAGCACTCCGAGTTTGTTGGCGATGTCTATTTTGCTAGAGGAGTTCATGGAGACGTAACCCTAACCCTAACTGGAATTTTCCTGCAATGGGATTTTCCCATGTATTTTTCCAGGAAAAATAGATAGGGCAGCCTAGAAAGGTCAGTGCTCTTCTAACCATACCCAAGCACTCTGAGTTTGTTGGCGATGTCCATTTTGCTCTAGGAGTTCA
Source organism: Crotalus tigris (assembly GCF_016545835.1). Taxonomy (NCBI): domain Eukaryota; kingdom Metazoa; phylum Chordata; class Lepidosauria; order Squamata; family Viperidae; genus Crotalus; species Crotalus tigris. The sequence goes on from NW_024099308.1 coordinate 1,079, forward strand.
TGGTGACGTAACCCTAACCCTAAGTGGAATTTTCCTCCCATGGGATTTTCCATGTATTTTTCAGGAAACATAGATAGGGCAGGCTAGAAACGTCAGTGCCCTCCTAACCATACCCAAGCACTCCGAATTTGTTGGTGATGTCCATTTTTGCTCTAGGAGTTCATGGTGACCTAACCCTAACCCTAAGTGGAATTTTCCTCCAATGGAATTTTCCCATGTATTTTACCAGGAAACATAGATAGGGCAGGCTAGAAAAGTCAGTGCCCTCCTAACCATACCCAAGCACTCCGAATTCGTTGGCGGTGTCCATTTCGCTCTAGGAGTTCATGGTGACCTAACCCTAACCCTAAGTGGAATTTTCCTCCAATGGGATTTTTCCCATGTATTTTACCAGGAAACATAGAAAGGTCAGCCTAGAAAGGTCAGTGCCCTCCTAACCATACCCAAGCACTCCAGAGTTTGTTTGGCGATGTCCATTTTTGCTCTAGGAGTTCAACGGTGACGTACCCTAACCCTAAACTTGAATTTTTTTCCTCCAATGGGATTTTCCCATGTATTTTACCAGGAAAAATAATAGGTCAGCCTAAAAGGTCAGTGCTCTCCTACCATACCCAAGCACTCCTAGGTTTGTTGGCGATGTCCATTTTGCTCTAGATTTCACGGTGTGTAAACCCTAACCTAGTGGAATTTTTCCTCCAATGTGATTTTCCCATGTATTTTACCAGGAAACATAGATAAGGCAGCCTAGAAAGTCAGTGCCCTCCTAACAATACCCAAGCACTCTGAGTTTGTTGGCAATTTTTGTTTCTTCTGCCATCAAAGTGCTTCATAAAACGCTAACGCTGTAATCTACAAACCACATTAACGCAATTGAAATCGCTCTTAAAATTACACAAGAGGATTGCTCAGAAATCAAAAGCTCGGCCAAAGAGATGCGTTCTTACCTTGTCTCTAAATGCCCGGAAAGCGGGGCCCGTGAGCATCACCCAAAGATTCTGTCGCACGGCCTGCCAGGTGTGCCAGAAAAGGCCCTTTCCGGTAGACTGCCAAGCTCTGCTAGTGGGAAGGCCCTTGGAGAGGTCCCTCCCGCTATTTCCCACCAAAACTGCAATATTGAGAGGAGCGGTGGCGATCGCAACCTCCCACCCTGTTTTCCGCTTCCTCTTGGGGTTTTTACTGGGCTCCCAACCTTACTCCATTTCCATCCCCGTCTCTTTAAAAGGAAAAACCTTAACCTCACTGAAAGTGGCAAAAAAAAAAGCGTGGGGGGAATCCTCAAGGACAACTTACCTGTTTTCTCCCAGTTCCTTCTTAACAGCCACAGCAAGGGGTGGGGGGTCACCCATCCGGCGGAGGCTCTAGGCTGGAAATCCAGGGAGCGTGACCTCCTTTCTCCACTGCCTTTTCCAAAAAGGCTGAAGCTTTCATCCGGCAGGCGTCCCCACCCTTCCTCCTGGCCGCTACATCAGTCGATGCAGCCGTAACTGGGGGAAGTTAGCAAAATTGCAAGCCGGACTCTGCAAAGACCGGGTCTCCTGCTGCCCCCAGAGAGACCTGCTTTTCCTTTCTCTTACCTCTGGGCGGTGGGTGGGCTGTTTACGGCAACCTGGAGAGGAAAGGAAGGAATCTCCTATCCGTCCTAACCCTGACTTGTTTTGGACGAAGGTCTACAAAGTTAGATGGAAGGCGAACAAAATAATAAAAGCCATTAGTTGCAACTTCTCACGTCTCATCCCTTTTATCCATCCTTTAAATGATAAACCTAGAAGGGAACGATAGGTTATACACAGTTTCAAAATAAACTGCATTTATTTTTATATTGATCGTTTCTTAATAAAAATGCACACAATTTCAAATAGAGATTTGATATTGCGCCTATATTAATACATAGGGATCTCTAAGAAATATAGTTTAGAAACATCAAACCTAAATACAAACCTACATACGTACGATCTCCTTAAAGAAATAGCAGGGCAGGACAAACAAAACAATGTTGAATAAAAACACCTGGATTTGCTTGAAGGGGGCGAGCGGGGTGCACTTTTAGGAGCAACCTCTTAAGGTGTAACACAGGGAAGCGCGATACGACTGGTTCTTCTACATCCGGGACTCGGGCGCTGGGACAACACCATTCAACGGCTGCCTTGCTTGGCAGCCTTCGAGGAGACCCCCGAGACGGGTCGGAACCCCCTTCCCGATCCGGACGCCAAAAGCCTGGAGCGTGTCCCGCCGGCCCCGCCTCTAAAAAGGAGCTAAAAAGAAGTCGCGGCTGAGCTCGCGTAAACGACCCCGAAGTGTGTTATTAAAACAAGCTAACTTCGTCTCTACGTTCCCAATTTAGCCCCTATAGCTGAAAGGGAAAGAGCGCAAAGAGACCAGGTCTCACAACATCCGCCGCCGCCACCGGTTCTCGGTCGCATTCTTACAGACGGGGGCGGCGAAAGGCCAGGAACGGCCAGGCGGACATCTTAGGGGAGAGGACCAAACGAGTGGCCGGGGAGGAGGCGGGGGACGGGGAAGGTGGGGATCCCCCGCTAACTAGGTAACAGAGAAAGCCGGTATCTTTCTGGAATCAGGAAATGCGGGGAGGGCTCGGCTCACCTGAGGCAGTAGCAGGCTTCCTTTTTTCCTTCCCGAGGCCTCGCCGGTAGACGTGCGCTCCGTCAACGTAGTGCAGAAAAGAGCACGGGAAAAAGCAGGGAACGGACAGGAAGTTGGGGACGGCCTCGGCGGATGGACAGGAACTCGGCCGTACTGGGAACGTCGTGGTCGTCGTCGATGGTCATGCTACGGGACGGAAAAGTGTGCCCTCCTGTGGTCAAAAACGGGTACTGCGGTCGCCGAAAAAAATAAAGCTTTTAAATGGGATTTTAAGGCTATTTATTTTTCCCCCGTCTTTATTAGTAGCCTCTTATTAATATTAATAGGGCGACGGGAGGCCCTTTTGCCATTTTCAAAGGTTTATTTCTTTTGGTGGCTGCTCTACCCGGCTTGGCCACGGGAGGGCACTGTTTTCCCTCCCTTAGCGATAGCGGCATTGAGGCCGTGGAAAAGGCCTACGCTGGTAAATGCTATGGGACGGGTATTGCGGCCGCCAAGGGAAATAAGCCTTTTGAATGGGGTTTTCAAGGCTTACCTCGTTGATCGGACGTGGAGTCCGCCCTGCCCAGAAGGTCCCCGAAAAAAAGGAAGTGGAAGGACGATTAAGAAGAACGGACCGGAAGTCGGCCATGTTGGGAAGGTCGCAATTCAAAGACCCTGGAGGACGGCGAATTTGCGCGGACAGGAAGTCGGACATGCTGAGGAGGTCTACCCGAAAGGAAGTAGGGGGAAAGATTAAGAACGAAGGAACGGAAGTCGGACATGATGGAAAGGTCCTTTTACCGCAGCACCTGGGGGACGGCCGATACCGACGGACAGGAAGCCCGCCGTCCAGAGAGGGCCTCTCGCAGAGTACTCGTCAAGAACCAGCCGGCGGACACGCGCAGAAGGCCGAGGGAAGCGGCCCGTCCCTTTCGGAGGAGCATAGAGTGGCGACCCTTTGGCTGACGCTCTGCGCTTTGGGGCTGAGCTTCTCGGTGTCCCGATCCTGGGCAAGTGGCCTACGACGGCCTCCCTGTTAATGCTATGGGACGGGAAACACTGCCCTCCTGTGGTCAAAAACGGGTACTGCTGCCGCCCAAAGAAATAAATACTTTTGAATAGCATTTGAAGCTTACTCTTCTCTATTTTTATTCTTAACGCCTTATGATTAATATTAACGTGGCGACGGGGGGGGGGCCCGGTCGGTGCCACACGGGCGCAGAAGAAATCCTGGTTCCAATCTTAAACCGAGTTAAGGCTTATTGTGGCTTATTCATATTAATAAGGTTTTAATAATCAAGAATAATCATCTTAAAGAGGTTTATTTATTTTTCTGGCCGCAGTATCTGATTTGACCAGTTTTCCGTCACTTAGCAGGGCTGGCTCAGGAATTCTGGGAGTTGAAGTCCACCAGTCATCAAAGAGCCAAGTCGCCTTACCCCTGCCTTTAGCTATAGGGATGGAGGCAATTAAAAGGCCTAGGTGGACTCAAGCCAAAGCTATGGGACAGAAAACTGTCCCTCCTGGGGTCAAAAAATGGTGGTGCGGCACCCAAAGAAATAAACTTTTAATGGCATTTTAAAATGACCGTATACTCTATCTTTATAACGGTATTAACACCGTAGGTACTAGACCCCGAAGGGCCTACAAAGTTAGTGGACGGCGAACAAATTAATAAATGCCATTAGTTGCAACTTCGCACGTCTCACCCCTTTTATCCATCCTTTAAATGATAAACCTAGAAGGGAACGATAGGTTATATACTTCTTCAAAATAAACTACATTTATTTTTATATTGATCGTTTCGTAATAAAAATACACAATATTTCAAATAGATATTTGATATTGCGCTTATATTAATACATAGGTATCTCTAAGAAAGATAGTTTAGAAACACCAAGCCCAAATACAAACCTACATACGTACGATCTCCTTAAAGAAAAAGAAGGGCAGGACAAACAAAACTATTCTTGAATAAAAACATCTGGGTTTGCTTGAAGGGGGCGAGCGGGGTGCACGTTTAGGAGCAACCTCTTAAGGTGTAACACAGGGAAGCGCGATACGACTGGATCATGGAGAAAGCTAGGGAGTCCAGGAAAAACACTCTACTCTGCTCTCATTGACTATGCTAAAGCCTTAATTGTGTGTGGATTGTCGGCAAGTTCTTAAAGAGATGGAATACCAGACCATCTTATTTGTCTCTGAGGAAACCTATCTGGGGTGAATAAGCAACAGTTGACGAACGGACACGGAAACCACTGATGGGTCCAAAATTGGAAAAGGAGTCCGGCAAGGCATGATTACTGTCGCCATGCCTATTTAACTTATATGCAGCAGCACATCATGAGAAGCAGGGTAGATGAAACAAAGTTGGATTAAGATTGCCGGGAGAAATATCAACAACCTAAGATATGCAGCTGATACCACTCTAAGGCAGAGTGAAGAGGAACTAAGGAGCTTTGATTGGTGAAGAAGGAGATAGTGCAAACGTTGCTTGGAAACTCAACATAAGGGAAAAACAAAAATCATGGCATCCGGACCACTCAATCGGCAAAATAGCTGGAGAACTGGAGGTGGTGACAGATTTTATTTTTCTGGGCTCCAAGATCACCTCAGATGGGGACTGCAGCCAAGAAATTAAAAGACGCTTGCTCCTGGGAAGGAAAGCTATGGCAAATCTAGACAGCGTACTAAAAAGCAGAAACATCACCCTGCCAAGCAAAGTGCGTATAGTCCAGACCATGGTCGGCCCAGTTGCAATGTATGGCCGTGAAAGTTGGACCATAAGAAAGACTGAGCGCCAAAGAATTGTGGCCTTCGAACTATGGTGTTGGAGAAGACTCTTGCGAGTCCCTTGGACTGCAAGGCGTCCAAACCGGTCAATCCTAGAAGAGATCAACCCCGACTGCTCTTTAGAAGGCCCGATCCTGAAGTTGAAACTCAAATACTTTGGCCACCTAATGAGAAGGAAGGACTCACTGGAGAAGGGCCTAAGGCTGGGAAAGATTGAGGGCAATAGAAGAAGGGGACGACAGAGAATGAGATGGCTGGATGGAGTCACTGAAGCAGTAGGTGTGAACTTAAATGGACTCCAGAAGATGGTAGAGGACAGGAAGACCTGGAGGAACATGGTCCACGCGGTCGCGATGGGTCAGACACGACCTCGCAATTAACAACAACAACAAAAGAAATAAACCTTTTTAATGGCATTTTAAAATGACGGTATTCTCTATCTTTATTAACGGTATTAACACCTGATTAATAAGGGGCCGTTGGAGGAAAATTTCCACGTAGGGGTCTACTGCTTTCAGCAGGAGCTGGACTAGAAGACCTCCGAGGTCCTCCAGCGGTATTCTGACAGAATTTTCCTCCAATGGGATTTCCCATGATTTTACAGGAACATACATGTAGGGTAAGCTAGAAAAAGTTCAGTAGTGCCCTCCTAAAAATACAAGCACTCCGGTTTGTTGGCGATGACAATCTTTGCTCTAGGAGTTAATGCGTGACGTAACCCCTAACATAAGTGGAATTTTCCTCAATGGGATTTTCCATGTATTTTACCAGGGAAAACATACATAGGGCAGCCTAGAAAAGTCAGTGCCTCCTAACCATACCCAAGCACTCCGAGTTTGTTGGCGATGTCCATTTTGCTCTAGGAGTTCACAGGTGACGTAACCCTAACCCTAAGTGGAATTTTCCTCCAATGGGATTTTCCCATGTATTTTACCAGGAAACATAGATAGGGCAGCCTAGAAAGTCAGTGCCCTCCTAACCATACCCAAGCACTCCGAGTTTGTTGGCGATGTCCATTTTGCTCTAAGGAGTTCATGGTGACGTAACCTAACCCTAAGTGGAATTTTCCTCCAATGGGATTTTCCCATGTATTTTACCAGGAAACATAGAAGGCAGCCTAGAAAAGTCAGTGCCCTCCTAACCATACCCAAGCACTCCGAGTTGTTGGCGATGTCCATTTTGCTCTAGGAGTTCACGGTGACGTAACCCTAACCCTAAGTGGAATTTTCCTCCAATGGGATTTTCCCATGTATTTTACCAGGAAACATAGTTAAGGTAGCCTAGAAAAGTCAGTGCCCTCCTAACAATACCCAAGCACTCCGAGTTTGTTGGCGATTTTTGTTTCTCCTGCCATCAAAGTGCTTCATAAAACGCTAACGCTGTAATCTACAAACCACATTAACGCAATTGAAATCGCTCTTAAAATTACACCAGAGGATTGCTCAGAAATCAAAAGCTCGGCCAAAGAGATGCGTTCTTACCTTGTCCCGAAATACCCGGAAAGCGGGGCCCGTGAGGATCACCCAAAGATGCTGTTGCACGGCCTGCCTGGTGTGCCAGAAAAGGCCCTTTCCGGTAGACTGCCAAGCTCTGCTAATGGGAAGGCCCTTGGAGAGGTCCCTCCCGCTATTTCCCACCAAAACTGCAATATTGAGAGGAGTGGTGGCGATTGCAACCTCCCACCCTGTTTCCCGCTTCCTCTTGGGGTTTTTACTGGGCTCCCAACCTTACTCCATTTCTATCCGTGTCTCTTTAAAAGGAAAAGCCTTAACCTCACTGAAAGTGGCAAAAAAGGGGGGGGGAATCCTCAAGGACAACTTACCTGTTTCCCCCCAGTTCCTTCTTAACAGCCACAGCAAGGGGTGGGGGGGGGTCACCCATCCGGCGGAGGCTCTAGGCTGGAAATCCAGGGAGCGTGACCTCCTTTCTCCACTGCCTTTTCCAAAAAGGCTGAAGCTTTCATCTGGCAGGCGTCCCCACCCTTCCTCCTGGCCGCTACATCAGTCGATGCAGTTGTGAATGGGGGAAGTTAGCAAAATTGCAAGCCGGACTCTGCAAAGACCCGGGTCTCCTGCTTCCCCCAGAGAGACCTGCTTTACCTTTCTCTTACTTCTGGGCGGTGGGTGGGCTGTTTACGGCAACCTGGAGAGGAAAGGAAGAAATCTCCTACCCTTCCTAACCTTGACTTGTTTTGGACGAAGGTCTACAAAGTTAGATGGACGGCGAACAAAATAATAAAAGCCATTCATTAGTTGCGACTTCTCACGTCTCATCCCTTTTATCCATCCTTTAAATGATAAACCTAGAAGGGAAGGATAGGTTATACACATTTTCAAAATAAACTGCATTTATTTTTACATTGATCGTTTCTTAATAAAAATGCACACAATTTCAAATAGAGATTTGATATTGAGCCTATATTAATACAGAGGGATCTCTAAGAAATATAGTTTAGAAACATCAAACCTAAATACAAACCTACATACGTACGATCTCCTTAAAGAAATAGCAGGGCAGGACAAACAAAACTATTCTTGAATAAAAACACCTGGATTTGCTTGAAGGGGGCGAGCGGGGTGCACTTTTAGGAGCAACCTCTTAAGGTGTAACACAGGGAAGCGCGATACGACTGGTTCTTCTACATCCGGGACTCGGGCGCTGGGAAAACACCATTCAACGGCTGCCTTGCTTGGCAGCCTTCGAGGAGACCCCCGAGACGGGTCGGAACCCCCTTCCCGATCCGGACGCCAAAAGCCTGGAGCGTGTCCCGCCGGCCCCGCCTCTAAAAAGGAGCTAAAAAGAAGCCGCGGCTGAGCTCGCGTAAACCACCCCGAAGTGTGTTGTTAAAACACGCTACCTTCGTCTCTACGTTCCCAATTTAGCCCCTATAGCTGAAAGGGAAAGAGCGCAAAGAGACCAGGTCTCGCAACCTGCGGCGCCGCCGCCGCCACCGGTTCTCGGTCGCATTTTTACAGACACCGGCGGCGAAAGGCCAGGAACGGCCAGGCGGACATCTTAGGGGAGAGGACCAAACGAGTTGCCGGGGAGGAGGCGGGGGAGGGGGAAGGTGGGGATCCCCCGCTAACTAGGTAATAGAGAAAGCCGGTATCTTTCGGGAATCAGGAAATGCGGGGATGGCTCGGCTCACCTGAGGCAGTAGCAGGCTTCCTTTTTTCCTTCCTGAGGCCTCGCCGGTAGACGTGCGCTCCGTCAACGTAGTGCAGAAAAGAGCACGGGAAAAAGCAGGGAACGGACAGGAAGTTGGGGACGGCCTCGGCGGATGGACAGGAACTCGGCCGTACTGGGAACGTCGTGGTCGTCGTCGATGGTCATGCTACGGGACGGAAAAGTGTGCCCTCCTGTGGTCAAAAACGGGTACTGCGGTCGCCGAAAAAAATAAAGCTTTTAAATGGGATTTTAAGGCTATTTATTTTTCCCCCGTCTTTATTAGTAGCCTCTTATTAATATTAATAGGGCGACGGGAGGCCCTTTTGCCATTTTCAAAGGTTTATTTCTTTTGGTGGCTGCTCTACCCGGCGTGGCCACGGGAGGGCACTGTTTCCCCTCCCTTAGCGATAGCGGCATTGAGGCCGTGGAAAAGGCCTACGCTGGTAAATGCTATGGGACGGGTATTGCGGCCGCCAAGGGAAATAAGCCTTTTGAATGGGGTTTTCAAGGCTTACCTCGTTGATCGGACGTGGAGTCCGCCCTGCCCAGAAGGTCCCCGAAAAAAAGGAAGTGGAAGAACGATTAAGAAGAACGGACCGGAAGTCGGCCATGTTGGGAAGGTCGCAATTCAAAGACCCTGGAGGACGGCGAATTTGCGCGGACAGGAAGTCGGACATGCTGAGGAGGTCTACCCGAAAGGAAGTAGGGGGAAAGATTAAGAACGAAGGAACGGAAGTCGGACATGATGGAAAGGTCCTTTTACCGCAGCACCTGGGGGACGGCCGATACCGACGGACAGGAAGCCCGCCGTCCAGAGAGGGCCTCTCGCAGATTACTCGTCAAGAACCAGCCGGCGGACACGCGCAGAAGGCCGAGGGAAGCGGCCCGTCCCTTTCGGAGGAGCATAGAGTGGCGACCCGTTGGCTGACGCTCTGCGCTTTGGGGCTTAGCTTCTCGGTGTCCCGATCCTGGGCAAGTGGCCTACGACGGCCTCCCTGGTAACGCTATGGGACGGGAAACACTGCCCTCCTGTGGTCAAAAACGGGTACTGCTGCCGCCCAAAGAAATAAATACTTTTGAATAGCATTTGAAGCTTACTCTTCTCTATTTTTATTCTTAACGCCTTATGATTAATATTAACGTGGCGACGGGGGGCCCGGTCGGTGCCACACGGGCGCAGAAGAAATCCTGGTTCCAATCTTAAACCGAGTTAAGGCCTATTGTGGCTTATTCATATTAATAAGGTTTTAATAATCAAGAATAATCATCTTAAAGAGTTTTATTTATTTTTCTGGCCGCAGTATCTGATTTGACCAGTTTTCCGTCCCTTAGCAGGGCTGGCTCAGGAATTCTGGGAGTTGAAGTCCACCAGTCATCAAAGAGCCAAGGTTGCCTTAACCCTGCCTTAGCTATAGGATGGAGGCCATTAAAAAGGCCTAGGATGGACTCCCAGCCAAAGCTATGGGACAGAAAACTGTGCCCTCCTGGGGTCAAAAATGGGTGTTGCGGCCACCCAAAGAAATAAACCTTTTTAATGGCATTTTAAAATGACCGTATTCTCTATCTTTATTAACGGTATTAACACCTTAGTAATAGACGAAGGCCTACAAAGTTAGATGGACGGCGAACAAATTAATAAATGCCATTAGTTGCAACTTCGCACGTCTCACCCCTTTTATCCATCCTTTAAATGATAAACCTATAAGGGAACGATAGGTTATATACTTCTTCAAAATAAACTACATTTATTTTTATATTGATCGTTTCGTAATAAAAATACACAATATTTCAAATAGATATTTGATATTGCGCTTATATTAATACATAGGTATCTCTAAGAAATATAGTTTAGAAACACCAAGCCCAAATACAAACCTACATACGTACGATCTCCTTAAAGAAATAGCAGGGCAGGACAAACAAAACTATTCTTGAATAAAAACATCTGGGTTTGCTTGAAGGGGGCGAGCGGGGTGCACTTTTAGGAGCAACCTCTTAAGGTGTAACACAGGGAAGCGCGATACGACTGGATCATGGAGAAAGCTATGGAGTTCCAGAAAAACATCTACTTCTGCTTCATTGACTATGCTAAAGCCTTTCATTGTGTGGATTGTGGCAAGTTCTTAAAGAGATGGGAATACCAGACCATCTTATTTGTCTCTTGAGAAACCTATATGCGGGTCAAGAAGCAACAGTGAGAACTGGACACGGAACCACTGATTGGTTCAAAATTGGAAAAGGAGTCCTGCAAGGCTGTATACTGTCGCCCTGCCTATTTAACTTATATGCAGAGCACATCATGAGAAAGGCAGGGCTAGATGAAACAAAAGTTGGAATTAAGATTGCCGGGAGAAATATCAACAACCTAAGATATGCAGATGATACCACTCTACGGGCAGAAAGTGAAGAGGAACTAAGGAGCCTCTTGATGCGGGTGAAGAAGGAGAGTGCAAACGTTGGCTTGAAACTCAACATTAAGAAAACCAAAATCATGGCATCCGGCCCACTCAATTCCTGGCAAATAGATGGGGAAGAAATGGAGGTGGTTACAGATTTTATTTTTCTAGGCTCCAAGATCACCTCAGATGGGGACTGCAGCCAAGAAATTAAAAGACGCTTGCTCCTGGGAAGGAAAGCTATGGCAAATCTAGACAGCGTACTAAAAAGCAGAGACCTCACCCTGCCAAGAAAAGTGCGTATAGTCCAGGCCATGGTCTGCCCAGTTGCAATGTATGGCCGTGAAAGTTGGACCATAAGAAAGGCTGAGCGCCAAAGAATTGTGGCCTTCGAACTATGGTGTTGGAGAAGACTCTTGCGAGTCCCTTGGACTGCAAGGCGTCCCAACCGGTCAATCCTAGAAGAGATCAACCCCGACTGCTCTTTAGAAGGCCAGATCCTGAAGTTGAAACTCAAATACTTTGGCCACCTAATGAGAAGGAAGGACTCACTGGGAGAAGCGCCTAATGCTGGGAAAGATTGAGGGCAATAGAAGAAGGGGACGACAGAGAATGAGGTGGTTGGATGGAGTCACTGAAGAAGTAGGTGTGAACTTAAATGGACTCCAGAAGATGGTAGAGGACAGGAAGACCTGGAGGAACATGGTCCACGCGGTCGCGATGGGTCAGACACGACCTCGCAATTAACAACAACAACAAAAGAAATAAACCTTTTTAATGGCATTTTAAAATGACGGTCTTCTCTATCTTTATTAACGGTATTAACACCTTATTAATAGGGCCCGTTGGAGGAAAATTCCACGTAGGGTCTCCTGCTTCAGCAGGCGGCTGGACTAGGAGACCTCCGAGGTCCTTCCAGCTGTATTCTGACAGAATTTTCCTCCAATGGATTTTCCCATGTATTTTACCAGGAAACATACATAGGGCAGCCTAGAAAAGTCAGTGCCCTCCTAACCATACCCAAGCACTCCGAGTTTGTTGGCGATGTCCATTTTGCTCTAGGAGTCATGGTGACGTAACCCTAACCCTAAGTGGAATTTTCCTCCAATGGGATTTTCCCATGTATTTTACCAGGAAACATACATAGGGCAGCCTAGAAAAGTCAGTGCCCTCCTAACCATACCCAAGCACTCCGAGTTTGTTGTCGATGTCCATTTTGCTCTAGGAGTTCACGGTGACGTAACCCTAACCCTAAGTGGAATTTTCCTCCAATGGGATTTTCCCATGTATTTTACCAGGAAACATAGATAGGCAGCCTAGAAAGTCAGTGCCCTCCTAACCATACCCAAGCACTCCGAGTTTGTTGGCGATGTCCATTTTGCTCTAGGAGTTCACGGTGACGTAACCCTAACCCTAAGTGGAATTTTCCTCCAATGGGATTTTCCCATGTATTTTACCAGGAAACATAGATAGGGCAGCCTAGAAAAGTCAGTGCCCTCCTAACCATACCCAAGCACTCCGAGTTTGTTGGCGATGTCCATTTTGCTCTAGGAGTTCACGGAGACGTAACCCTAACCCTAAGTGGAATTTTCCTCCAATGGGATTTTCCCATGTATTTTACCAGGAAACATAGTTAAGGTAGCCTAGAAAAGTCAGTGCCCTCCTAACAATACCCAAGCACTCCGAGTTTGTTGGCGATTTTTGTTTCTCCTGCCATCAAAGTGCTTCATAAAACGCTAACGCTGTAATCTACAAACCACATTAACGCAATTGAAATCACTCTTAAAATTACACCAGAGGATTGCTCAGAAATCAAAAGCTCGGCCAAAGAGATGCGTTCTTACCTTGTCCCGAAATACCCGGAAAGCGGGGCCCGTGAGGATCACCCAAAGATGCTGTTGCACGGCCTGCCTGGTGTGCCAGAAAAGGCCCTTTCCGGTAGACTGCCAAGCTCTGCTAATGGGAAGGCCCTTGGAGAGGTCCCTCCCGCTATTTCCCACCAAAACTGCAATATTGAGAGGAGTGGTGGCGATTGCAACCTCCCACCCTGTTTCCCGCTTCCTCTTGGGGTTTTTACTGGGCTCCCAACCTTACTCCATTTCTATCCGTGTCTCTTTAAAAGGAAAAGCCTTAACCTCACTGAAAGTGGCAAAAAAGGGGGGGGGAATCCTCAAGGACAACTTACCTGTTTCCCCCCAGTTCCTTCTTAACAGCCACAGCAAGAGGTGGGGGGTCACCCATCCGGCAGAGGCTCTAGGCTGGAAATCCAGGGAGCGTGACCTCCTTTCTCCACTGCCTTTTCCAAAAAGGCTGAAGCTTTCATCTGGCAGGCGTCCCCACCCTTCCTCCTGGCCGCTACATCAGTCGATGCAGTTGTGAATGGGGGAAGTTAGCAAAATTGCAAGCCGGACTCTGCAAAGACCCGGGGCTCCTGCTTCCCCCAGAGAGACCTGCTTTACCTTTCTCTTACTTCTGGGCGGTGGGTGGGCTGTTTACGGCAACCTGGAGAGGAAAGGAAGAAATCTCCTACCCTTCCTACCCTTGACTTGTTTTGGACGAAGGTCTACAAAGTTAGATGGACGGCGAACAAAATAATAAAAGCCATTCATTAGTTGCGACTTCTCACGTCTCATCCCTTTTATCCATCCTTTAAATGATAAACCTAGAAGGGAACGATAGGTTATACACATTTTCAAAATAAACTGCATTTATTTTTACATTGATCGTTTCTTAATACAAATGCACACAATTTCAAATAGAGATTTGATATTGAGCCTATATTAATACAGAGGGATCTCTAAGAAATATAGTTTAGAAACATCAAACCTAAATACAAACCTACATACGTACGATCTCCTTAAAGAACTAGCAGGGCAGGACAAACAAAACTATTCTTGAATAAAAACACCTGGATTTGCTTGAAGGGGGCGAGCGGGGTGCACTTTTAGGAGCAACCTCTTAAGGTGTAACACAGGGAAGCGCGATACGACTGGTTCTTCTACATCCGGGACTCGGGCGCTGGGAAAACACCATTCAACTGCTGCCTTGCTTGGCAGCCTTCGAGGAGACCCCCGAGACGGGTCGGAACCCCCTTCCCGATCCGGACGCCAAAAGCCTGGAGCGTGACCCGCCGGCCCCGCCTCTAAAAAGGAGCTAAAAAGAAGCCGCGGCTGAGCTCGCGTAAACCACCCTGAAGTGTGTTGTTAAAACAAGCTAACTTCGTCTCTACGTTCCCAATTTAGCCCCTATAGCTGAAAGGGAAAGAGCGCAAAGAGACCAGGTCTCGCAACCTGCGGCGCCGCCGCCGCCACCGGTTCTCGGTCGCATTTTTACAGACACCGGCGGCGAAAGGCCAGGAACGGCCAGGCGGACATCTTAGGGGAGAGGACCAAACGAGTGGCCGGGGAGGAGGCGGGGGAGGGGGAAGGTGGGGATCCCCCGCTAACTAGGTAACAGAGAAAGACGGTATCTTTCTGGAATCAGGAAATGCGGGGATGGCTCGGCTCACCTGAGGCAGTAGCAGGCTTCCTTTTTTCCTTCCCGAGGCCTCGCCGGTAGACGTGCGCTCCGTCAACGTAGTGCAGAAAAGAGCACGGGAAAAAGCAGGGAACGGACAGGAAGTGGGGGACGGCCTCGGCGGATGGACAGGAACTCGGCCGTACTGGGAACGTCGTCGTCGTCGTCGATGGTCATGCTACGGGACGGAAAAGTGTGCCCTCCTGTGGTCAAAAACGGGTACTGCGGTCGCCGAAAAAAATAAAGCTTTTAAATGGGATTTTAAGGCTATTTATTTCCCCCCCCGTCTTTATTAGTAACCTCTTCTTAATATTAATAGGGCGACGGGAGGCCCTTTTGCCATTTTCAAAGGTTTATTTCTTTCGGTGGCTGCTATACCCGGCTTGGCCACGGGAGGGCACTGTTTTTCCCTCCCTTAGCGATAGCGGCATTGAGGCCGTGGAAAAGGCCTACGGTGGCCTCGATGGTAGTAAATGCTATGGGACGGGTATTGCGGCCGCCAAGGGAAATAAGCCTTTTGAATGGGGATTTCAAGGCTTACCTCGTTGATCGGACGTGGAGTCCGCCCTGCCCAGAAGGTCCCCGAAAAAAAGGAAGTGGAAGGACGATTAAGAAGAACGGACCGGAAGTCGGCCATGTTGGGAAGGTCGCAATTCAAAGACCCTGGAGGACGGCGAATTTGCGCGGACAGGAAGTCGGACATGCTGAGGAGGTCGACCCGAAAGGAAGTAGGGGGAAAGATTAAGAACGAAGGAACGGAAGTCGGACATGATGGAAAGGTCCTTTTACCGCAGCACCTGGGGGACGGCCGATACCGACGGACAGGAAGCCCGCCGTCCAGAGAGGGCCTCTCGCAGATTACTCTTCAAGAACCAGCCGGCGGACACGCGCAGAAGGCCGAGGGAAGCGGCCCGTCCCTTTCGGAGGAGCATAGAGTGGCGACCCTTTGGCTGACGCTCTGCGCTTTGGGGCTTAGCTTCTCGGTGTCCCGATCCTGGGCAAGTGGCCTACGACGGCCTCCCTGGTAACGCTATGGGACGGAAAACACTGCCCTCCTGTGGTCAAAAACGGGTACTGCTGCCGCCCAAAGAAATAAATACTTTTGAATAGCATTTGAAGCTTACTCTTCTCTATTTTTATTCTTAACGCCTTAGGATTAATATTAACGTGGCGACGGGGGGGGGGCCCGGTCGGTGCCACACGGGCGCAGAAGAAATCCTGGTTCCAATCTTAAACCGAGTTAAGGCCTATTGTGGCTTATTCATATTAAGAAGGTTTTAATAATCAAGAATAATCATCTTAAAGAGGTTTATTTATTTTTCTGGCCGCAGTATCTGATTTGACCAGTTTTCCGTCCCTTAGCAGGGCTGGCTCAGGAATTCTGGGAGTTGAAGTCCACCAGTCATCAAAGAGCCA
This sequence comes from Crotalus tigris, assembly GCF_016545835.1. NCBI lineage: Eukaryota > Metazoa > Chordata > Lepidosauria > Squamata > Viperidae > Crotalus > Crotalus tigris. The sequence goes on from NW_024099308.1 coordinate 16,951, forward strand.
AGGTTGCCTTACCCCTGCCTTAGCTATAGGATGGAGGCCATTAAAAAGGCCTAGGATGGACTCCAAGCCAAAGCTAGGGGACAGAAAACTGTGCCCTTCCGGGGTCAAAAATGGGTATTGCGGCCACCCAAAGAAATAAACCTTTTTAATGGCATTTTAAAATGACCGTATTCTCTATCTTTATTAACGGTATTAACACCTTATTAATAGACGAAGGTCCACAAAGTTAGATGGACGGCGAACAAAGTAATAAATGCCATTAGTTGCAACTTCTCACGTCTCATCCCTTTTATCCATCCTTTAAATGATAAACCTATAAGGGAACGATAGGTTATATACTTTTTCAAAATAAACTACATTGATTTTTATATTGATCGTTTCGTAATAAAAATACACAATATTTCAAATAGATATTTGATATTGCGCTTATATTAATACATAGGTATCTCTAAGAAATATAGTTTAGAAACACCAAGCCCAAATACAAACCTACATACGTACGATCTCCTTAAAGAAAAAGAAGGGCAGGACAAACACAACTATTCTTGAATAAAAACATCTGGGTTTGCTTGAAGGGGGCGAGCGGGGTGCACTTTTAGGAGCAACCTCTTAAGGTGTAACACAGGGAAGCGCGATACGACTGGATCATGGAGAAAGCTAGGGAGTTCCAGAAAAACATCTACTTCTGCTTCATTGACTACGCTAAAGCCTTTAATTGTGTGGATCACAACAAATTGTGGCAAGTTCTTAAAGAGATGGGAATACCAGACCATCTTATTTGTCTCTTGAGAAACCTATATGCGGTTGAAGAAGCAACAGTGAGAACTGGACACGGAACCACTGATGGGTTCAAAATTGGAAAAGGAGTCCGGCAAGGCTGTATACTGTCGCCCTGCCTATTTAACTTATATGCAGAGCACATCATGAGAAAGGCAGGGCTAGATGAAACAAAAGTTGGAATTAAGATTGCCGGGAGAAATATCAACAACCTAAGATATCCAGATGATACCACTCTAAGGGCAGAAAGTGAAGAGGAACTAAGGAGCCTCTTGATGCGGGTGAAGAAGGAGAGTGCAAACGTTGGCTTGAAACTCATCATTAAGAAAACCAAAATCATGGCATCCGGCCCACTCAAGTCCTGGCAAATAGATGGGGAAGAAATGGAGGTGGTGACAGATTTTATTTTTCTGGGCTCCAAGATCACCTCAGATGGGGACTGCAGCCAAGAAATTAAAAGACGCTTGCTCCTGGGAAGGAAAGCTATGGCAAATCTAGACAGCGTACTAAAAAGCAGAGACATCACCCTGCCAAGAAAAGTGCGTATAGTCCAGGCCATGGTCTGCCCAGTTGCAATGTATGGCCGTGAAAGTTGGACCATAAGAAAGGCTGAGCGCCAAAGAATTGTGGCCTTCGAACTATGGTGTTGGAGAAGACTCTTGTGAGTCCCTTGGACTGCAAGGCGTCCAAACCGGTCAGTCCTAGAAGAGATCAACCCTGACTGCTCTTTAGAAGGCCAGATCCTGAAGTTGAAACTCAAATACTTTGGCCACCTAATGAGAAGGAAGGACTCACTGGAGGAGAGCCTAATGCTGGGAAAGATTGAGGGCAATAGAAGAAGGACGAACAGAGAATGAGGTGGTTGGAGGAGTCACTGAAAGCCAGTAGTGTGAACTTAAATGGATCAGAGATGGTGAGGACAGGGAAGACCATGGAGGAACAGGTCCACGCGGTCGCGATGGGTCAGTACACGACCTCGGCAATTAACAACAACACAAAAAGAAATAAAACCTTTTTAATGGCATTTTAAAATGACGTATTATCTATCTGTATTAACGTATTAACACCTTTATTAATAGGGGCACGTTGGAGTGAAAAATCCACGTAGGTCTCCTGCTTCAGCCAGGAGACTGGACTAGAAGACCTCCGAGGTCCCTTCCAGCTGTATTCTGACAGAATTTTCCTCCAATGGGATTTCCCATGTATTTTACCAGGAAACATAGATAGGGCAGGCTAGAAAAGTCAGTGCCCTCCTAACCATACCCAACCACTCCGAGTTTGTTGGCAATGTCCATTTTGCTCTATGAGTTCATGGTGACCTAACCCTAACCCTAAGTGGAATTTTCCTCCAATGGGATTTTCCCATGTATTTTACCAGGAAACATAGATAGGGCAGCCTAGAAAAGTCAGTGCCTCCCTAACCATACCCAAGCACTCGAGTTGTTTGACGATGTCCATTTTGCTGTAGGCGTTCACGGGACGTAACCCTAACCCTAAGTGGAATTTTCTCAATGAGATTTCCCAGTATTTTACCCAGGAAACATACATAGGCAGCCTAGAAAAGTGTGCCCCTCCTAAAAACCATACCAAGCACTCCGTAGTTTGTTGGCGATGGTCCATCTTTGCTCTAGGGTAATGGTGAAGTAACCCAACCTAATGCGAATTTTCTCCAAATGGATTTTCCCATGTATTTTACCAGGAAACATAGATAGTCCAGGCAAGAAAAGTCAGTGCCATCCTAACCATACCCAAGCACTCTGAATTTGTTGGCGATGTCCATTTTGCTCTATGAGTTCATGCTGACCTAACCCTAACCCTAAGTGGAATTTTCCTCCAATGGGATTTTCCCATGTATTTTACCAGGAAACATAGATAAGGCAGCCTAGAAAGTCAGTGCCCTCCTCACAATACCCAAGCACTCTGAGTTTGTTGGCAATTTTTGTTTCTTCTGCCATCAAAGTGCTTCATAAAACGCTAACGCTGTAATCTACAAACCACATTAACGCAATTGAAATCGCTCTTAAAATTACACAAGAGGATTGCTCAGAAATCAAAAGCTCGGCCAAAGAGATGCGTTCTTACCTTGTCCCTAAATACCCGGAAAGCGGGGCCCGTGAGGATCACCCAAAGATGCTGTTGCACGGCCTGCCTGGTGTGCCAGAAAAGGCCCTTTCCGGTAGACTGCCAAGCTCTCCTAATGGGAAGGCCCTTGGAGAGGTCCCTCCCGCTATTTCCCACCAAAACTGCAATATTGAGAGGAGTGGTGGCGATCGCAACCTCCCACTCTGTTTCCCGCTTCCTCTTGGGGTTTTTACTGGGCTCCCAACCTTACTCCATTTCCATCCCTGTTTCTTTAACAGGAAAAGCCTTAACCTCACTTAAAGTGGAAAAAAAAGGGGGAAACTTACCTGTTTCCCCCCCCTCCCCCAGTTCCTTCTTCACAGCCACAGCAAGGGGGGGGGGGGTCACCCATCCGGCGGAGGCTCTAGGCTGGAAATCCAGGGAGCGTGACCTCCTTTCTCCACTGCCTCTTCCAAAAAGGCTGAAGCTTTCAGCCGGCAGGCGTCCCCACCCTTCCTCCTGGCCGCTACATCAGTCGATGCAGCTGTGACTGGGGGAAGTTAGCAAAATTGCAAGCCGGACTCTGCAAAGACCCGGGTCTCCTGCTTCCCCCAGAGAGACCTGCTTTACCTTTCTCTTACGTCTGGGCGGTGGGTGGGCTGTTTACGGCAACCTGGAGAGGAAAGGAAGAAATCTCCTACCCTTCCTAACCTTGACTTGTTTTGGACGAAGGTCTACAAAGTTAGATGGACGGCGAACAAAATAATAAAAGCCATTAGTTGCGACTTCTCACGTCTCATCCCTTTTATCCATCCTTTAAATGATAAACCTAGAAGGGAAGGATAGGTTATACACATTTTCAAAATAAACTGCATTTATTTTTACATTGATCGTTTCTTAATAAAAATGCACACAATTTCAAATAGAGATTTGATATTGAGCCTATATTAATACAGAGGGATCTCTAAGAAATATAGTTTAGAAACATCAAACCTAAATACAAACCTACATACGTACGATCTCCTTAAGGAAATAGCAGGGCAGGACAAACAAAACTATTCTTGAATAAAAACACCTGGATTTGCTTGAAGGGGGGGAGCGGGGTGCACTTTTAGGAGGAGCAACCTCTTTAAGGTGTAACACAGGGAAGCGCGATACGACTGGTTCTTCTACATCCGGGACTCGGGCGCTGGGAAAACACCATTCAACGGCTGCCTTGCTTGGCAGCCTTCGAGGAGACCCCCGAGACGGGTCGGAACCCCCTTCCCGATCCGGACGCCAAAAGCCTGGAGCGTGTCCCGCCGGCCCCGCCTCTACAAAGGAGCTAAAAAGAAGCCGCGGCTGAGCTCGCGTAAACCACCCCGAAGTGTGTTGTTAAAACACGCTACCTTCGTCTCTACGTTCCCAATTTAGCCCCTATAGCTGAAAGGGAAAGAGCGCAAAGAGACCAGGTCTCGCAACCTGCGGCGCCGCCGCCGCCACCGGTTCTCGGTCGCATTTTTACAGACACCGGCGGCGAAAGGCCAGGAACGGCCAGGCGGACATCTTAGGGGAGAGGACCAAACGCGTGGCCGGGGAGGAGGCGGGGGAGGGGGAAAGTGGGGATCCCCCGCTAACTACGTAACAGAGAAAGCCGGTATCTTTCTGGAATCAGGAAATGCG
>NW_024099309.1:0-4415 GCF_016545835.1 Crotalus tigris
AACCAAGTAAGCCTGAAAACCCAAAATGTCAAAATTACCTCAAATTCGAAAAGTACGCATATTTTTATGTTCCGCAAAGGTTTGGTACACCGAAAAAACATGTATTTCCCGGATCCGCATTTCTTGGCAAATAACCAAGTAAGCCTGAAAACCCAAAATGTCAAAATAACGTCAAATTCGAAAAGTACGCATATATTTATGTTCCGCAAAGGTTTGGAAACCCGAAAAAACATGTATTTTCCGGATCCGCATTTCTTGGCAAATAACCAAGTAAGCCTGAAAAACCAAAATGTCAAAATAACCTCAAATTCGAAAAGTACGCATATGTTTATGTTCCGCAAAGGTTTGGCACACAGAAAAAACATGTATTTTTTGGATCCGCATTTCTTGGCAGATAACCAAGTAAGACTGAAAACACAAAATGTCAAAATGACCTCAAATTCGAAAAGTACGCATATGTTTATGTTCCGCTCAGGTTTGGTACACGGAAAAAACATGTATTGTCCGGATCCGCATTTCTTGGCAGATAACCAAGTAAGCCTGAAAACCCAAAATGTGAAGCTGACTTCAAATTCGAAAAGTACGCATATGTTTATGTTCGTCGATCGCAAAGGTTCGCACACCCGAAAAAACATGTAATGTTACCGGATGCGCATTCTTGGCAGCATAAAATTTTCCCCAGTAAGCCTGAAAAACCAAAATTGAAGCTGACTTCAAAATTCGAAACGTACGCATATATTGTATGTTCCACAAAGTTTTGGTAGAGACACTGAAAAAACATGTATTTTTTGGATCCGCATTTCTTGGCAGATAACCAAGTAAGACTGAAAACCCAAAATGTCAAAATGACCTCAAATTCGAAACGTACGCATATGTTTATGTTCCGCTAAGGTTTGGTACACGGAAAAAACATGTATTTTCCGGATCCGCATTTCTTGGCAGATAACCAAGTAAGCCTGAAAACCCAAAATGTGAAGCTGACTTCAAATTCGAAAAGTACGCATATTTTTATGTTCCGCAAAAGTTTGGTACACCGAAAAAACATGTATTTTCCGGATCCGCATTTCTTGGCAGATAACAAGTAAGCCTGAAAACCCAAAATGTGAAGCTGACTTCAAATTCGAAAAGTACGCATATATTTATGTTCCGCAAAGGTTTGGAACACGGAAAAAACATGTATTTTCCGGATCCGCATTTCTTGGCAGATAACCAAGTAAGCCTGAAAAACCAAAATGTCAAAATAACCTCAAATTCGAAAAGTACGCATATATTTATGTTCCGCAAAGTTTTCGCACACCGAAAAAACATGTATTTTCCGGATGCGCATTTCTTGCCAGATAATCAAGTAAGCCTGAAAACCCAAAATGTGAAGCTGACTTCAAATTCGAAAAGTACGCATATATTTATTTTCCGCAAAGGTTTGGTACACGGAAAAAACATGAATTTTCCGGATCCGCATTTCTTGGCAGATAACCAAGTAAGCCTGAAAATGCAAAATGTGAAGCTGACTTCAAATTCGAAAAGTACGCATATATTTATGTTCCGCAAAGGTTTGGTACACGGAAAAAACATGAATTTTCCGGATCCGCATTTCTTGGCAAAAAACCAAGTAAGCCTGAAAACCCAAAATGTCAAAATGACCTCAAATTTGAAAAGTACACATATATTTATGTTCAGCAAAGGTTTGGAAACCCGAAAAAACATGTATTTTCCGGATCCACATTTCTTGGCAAAAAACCAAGTAAGCCTGAAAACCGAAAATGTCAAAATAACCTCAACTTCGAAAAGTACGCATATGTTTATGTTCCGGAAAGGTTTGGTACACGGAAAACAAAAGTATTTTCCGGATCCGCATTTCTTGGCAAATAACCAAGTAAGCCTGAAAACCCAAAATGTCAAAATGACCTCAAATTCGAAAAGTACGCATATGTTTATGTTCCGCAACGGTTTGGCACACAGAAAAAACATGTATTTTCCGGATCCGCATTTCTTGGCAGATAACCAAGTAAGCCTGAAAATGCAAAATGTGAAGCTGACTTCAAATTCGAAAAGTACGCATATATTTATGTTCCGCAAAGGTTTGGTACACGGAAAAACATGTATTTTCCGGATCCGCATTTCTGGCAAATACCAATACCTGAAACCCTAAATGTCAAAATGACCTCAACTTTCGAAAGTAACGCATATATTTATGTTTCCGCAAAGGTTTGGAAACCCGAAAAAACTATATTTTCCGGATCCGCATTTCTTGGCAGATAACCAAGTAAGCCTGAAAACCCAAAATGTGAAGCTGACTTCAAATTCGAAAAGTACGCATATATTTATGTTTCGCAAAGGTTTGGTACACGGAAAAAACATGTATTTTCCGGATCCGCATTTCTTGGCAGATAACCAAGTAAGCCTGAAAACCCAAAATGTCAAAATGACCTCAAATTCGAAAAGTACGCATATATTTATGTTCCGCAAAGGTTTGGTACACCGAAAAAACATGTATTTCCCGGATCCTCATTTCTTGGCAAATAACCAAGTAAGCCTGAAAACCCAAAATGTCAAAATAACCTCAAATTCGAAAAGTACGCATATATTTATGTTCCGCAAAGGTTTGGCACAAAGAAAAAACATGTATTTTCCGGATCCGCATTTCTTGGCAAAAAACAAGTAAGCCTGAAAACCCCACAATGGTCAAAATGACCCTCAAATTTCGCAAAGTACGCATATGTTTAATGTTCGCGCAAAGGTTTGGTACACCAAAAACATTATTTTCCAGATCCGCTTTCTGCAGATAACCAAGTACGCCTGAAACCCAATGTGAAGCTGACTTCATTCGAAAGTACGCATATATTTATGTTCCGCAAGTTTTGTACACTGAAAAAACTGTATTTTCCGCATCCTCATTTTTGTCAGAATAACCAAGTAAGCCTTAAAACCCATGTGAATCTGAGACTTTCAAATTCGAAAAGTACACATATATTTATGTTCCGCAAAGGTTTGGAAACCCGAAAAAACATGTATTTTCCGGATCCGCATTTCTTGGCAAATAACCCAGTAAGCCTGAAAACCCAAAATGTCAAAATGACCTCAAATTCGAAAAGTACGCATATGTTTATGTTCCACAAAGGTTTGGTACACCGAAAAAACATGTATTTTCCGGATCCGCATTTCTTGGCAGATAACCAAGTAAGCCTGAAAACCCAAAAGGTGAAGCTGACTTCAAATTCGAAAAGTACGCATATATTTATGTTCCGCAAAGGTTTGGTACAAGGTAAAATCATGTATTTTCCGAATCCGCATTTCTTGGCAAATAACCAAGTAAGCCTGAAAACCCAAAATGTCAAAATGACCTCAAATTCGAAAAGTACGCATATAGTTATGTTCCGCAAAGTTTGGCACACAGAAAAACAGGTTTTCCGAATCAGCATTTCTTGCCACAGAACCAAGTAAGCCTGAAAACCAAAATGCAAAATGACCTCAAATTCGAAAAGTACGCATATATTTATGTTCCGCAAAGGTTTGGAAACCCGAAAAAAAATGTATTTTCCGGATCCGCATTTCTTGGCAAATAACCAAGTAAGCCTGAAAACCCAAAATGTCAAAATGACCTCAAATTCGAAAAGTACGCATATATTTATGTTCCGCAAAGGTTTGGAAACCCGAAAAAAAACATGTATTTTCCGGATCCGCATTTCTTGGCAAAAAACCAAGAAAGCCTGAAAACCCAAAATGTCAAAATGACCTCAAATTCGAAAAGTACGCATATTATTTAGTCTCCGCAAAGGTTTGAAACCCGAAAAAACATGTATTTTCCGGATCCGCATTCTTGCAGCTAACCAAGTAAGCCTGAAACCCCAACAAATGTGAAGCTGACTTCAAATTCGAAAAGTACACATATATTTATGTTCCGCAAAGGTTTGGAAACCCGAAAAAACATGTATTTTCCGGATCCGCATTTCTTGGCAAATACCCAAGTAAGCCTGAAAACCCAAAATGTCAAAATGACCTCAAATTCGAAAAGTACGCATATGTTTATGTTCCGCAAAGGTTTGGCACACAGAAAAAACATGTATTTTTTTGATCCGCATTTCTTGGCAGATAACCAAGTAAGACTGAAAACCCAAAATGTCAAAATGACCTCAAATTCGAAAAGTACGCATATGTTTATGTTCCGCTAAGGTTTGGTACACGGAAAAAACATGTATTTTCCGGATCCGCATTTCTTGGCAGATAACCAAGTAAGCCTGAAAACCCAAAATGTAAAGATGACTTCAAATTCGAAAAGTAGGCATATATTTATGTTCCGCAAAGGTTTGGTACACGGAAAAAACATGTATTTTCCGGATCCGCATATCTTGGCAAATAACCACGTAAGCCTGAAAACCCAAAATGTCAAAATAACCTCAAATTCGAAAAGTACGCAT